>NC_056729.1:274304327-274506827 GCF_019279795.1 Protopterus annectens | reverse complement strand
TGATGAACTCACCTAGACATGTAGTATGTAAATTTTGGTCACTCATGTGGATTCTGAAAAAAAAGTTACTCTGTTCCAAGAGCTGAATTTTCAAGAGAAAAAAATAAATAAAAATTAACATATGTGGAAGACTTTGCCCATGAGACATGCAGAAGACTGACAACATTTAGGTAGGGCAATCTAAAAGTGGGGCTATGTTGGAGCTGAATCTGTAAAGGATGTGGAGTCTGAAATTCATATAACTACCATTATTCAGTGATCTCGCAACATCTTTTCTCAGTGTTAAAAAAGGGACCCAAAAGCACAATCTGACTTTTTGGAAGTCACATGGTAGGCAAATGAATGTGGAAGGAATCAAACCTTATACACTTAACTACCTAAGGCCTTTCATTAAGAGCTATAAGCCTAATCCTCATTGCTATCCACAGACAGCTTCTCAAATAAAAGTGAATAGAAAAAGCATTTCCTGTAATATTCATTTTATGAATAACATTAAGCATGAAATGTTAATGACTGGCATAAATAGGAATAGCAACTTAATCTATAGCATAAAGCAGGTGTTGCACTTCTTGAGTATGTCATCCTTCAAATGAGATATTAAACTCAAGCCCAATCTGCTTGAGTCAGCAGTAGCTCGGGTGGATGTAAAAGATCCCATGGCACCTATCAAAAAGAATAGGGATCCTTTATTTACATCTTATTTACAAGACAGTATATATATATATATATATATATATATATATATATATATATACACATATATATATATATTTATATATATATATATATATATATATATATATATATATATATATATGACAACTTATTTACAATATTTACATATTTACATGTACATATTTACAGGGTTAAGTAATTATATACCATGCCTCTCAATTGTCCAGATATTCACAGAAAGTTCATATTTTTGCCTTATATTTTTGGTCAGTTCCTCATACATTTTATGATTTTTTTTCTGGCAAATCACTGAAGATTAAAGTACTAAATAATGACATACCTTTGAGTGTCTGACTTCATATTCCTTAGAAAATTCACTATAACATAAACCCAGTAATTCTAGCAACTTTCTAAGTTTATAAGAGCAATATTTAAAATCTGTCCCAGTTTTCAGGCTTTTGCCCCCCCATTATTTTAGGCTTTGTCCAGGTTTCTTACATGAAGAGGTTGGGAGACATGTTATATACACATTTCTATTTATGCATAAGGATTATTCATTTTTTTACTTATTTATACATTCTTATTTAAATCAGACCCCCATTATTTTTCCATCAAAACTTCTAATTTTTCTCAATATTGTTGACAATAACCATTTTGCATTAAACATGATTTCATTAATTCTCTAATTTCATATTGGCTATATTACCCATATTCCATACACATAAAAGATTTGTATCTATTATTTTTAATTCCTTACTTATATTCGTATAATGTCCCTATACAATCATCTCCATATTTATATCTTACTGTCTTTGAAAGATTGAAAGAAATTCTCATCACATATTTTGTCCAACAATTTTTAACTCTCTTACATTTCAAAAAAAACATGTCCAGTGGTTTCTTCTTCAATCACAATGCAAACAGTTTTTTCACTTTTCTTTTTGTATGGCATATTACTTTTTTACTATATCAATTACTTATTTCTTTAATTGCTTTAATCTTTTCCTGTGATAGATTTTTCCAATGGATTAATATACTAGTATTGTCTCATTATGTTTTTGTACCATGTATTTCAATTATTTTCTGTTTCATCAATCTTTATTTTCCACATTTTTATCTTTTCTTGATAATTTTCTAATTTCTCACAAAAACTGTTTTAATACACATGGTCATACCCTCCTTTTCCTTTCTTTCTTTCTTTCTTTCTTTTTTATTTGTACAATTATAATCCAACTCAGTTGAATTTCTTTTAAATCCATCAGCCATACCAGAGCCTTAGGATCCTACCTTTCTGAATTTTAAGCTCACTGTTTGTTTCTTTGTTTTTTTTTTACTTCTCTTGCCTCCTCCTGCTGCTGGGTCTAACCACTCCATTTGCCCTCACTGTGCTCGGGCTCACTCTGCTCCCTTACCCTACTGCCATTCCCACCCACCTCCACTTTCATTAGATTTATACCTAGCCAAACCACACCCACTATTTCCTCAACCTATCCACACCCATCTTCACTGTCAATCCCACCTCTCTATTCCCCACAATCTACACTGCATATTGACATCTGTATAACTTCAAACTCACTTTAGCTCTCCCCTCCTCACCTTTTACCCCAGCTTTTACAATGTATCTACCAACAGTGCATCCCTACTACTCCTTAAAAGTCTATACTCTCCTACTGTACTTTCTCTACTCTACCTCTCTCCATACATGCCACATCAAACACCATCACTCTCCATCTCTCCCACTCTCCAGCTCTCCCTCCCATCACTGTCAATCCCACACTTACACCGCCATCAGCCCGCAACTTTATAATATCTCTACCTCTCTCCTCACACCTTTCAAACGCATTCAGGCACACCATACCACAAGATATACTAAGTTAATTAACAAGCTAAGGAATATTTTATTACATTCCTTGACACAAATTAAGCTCCAAGCAGACATCCATCCTAACCCAGGTCCAAATAATAACTTATCACCCTGCTAATGCTCCTCCCCCCAGCTCTCCCAAAAATCATTCTATCTAATCTGCTTCACACTCCCATCCCTACTCCCCCTTTCCCGAAAACCTCTACCACTGACCTACTTTTTACCAATTTCAATCTGCACAGCCTCTGAAATAAAATTACCGAATTCCATACAGCCATAGACAGCTACTCACCTGACATAGCCATGAAAACAGAAACATGGTTAAAAACCACACATTAAAGATAATGAAGTTACCACATCTGGCTATAGCATCATTAGACAGGACAGATTTGACAAAAGAGGTAGTGAAGTTGCCATTGCGTTTAAAGACACCCTTAAAATTGAATTACTTAACTGTGCCTACCCAGACCTAACCAACTCCAAAATCCTAACAACTCGCCTCGAAATCAATCCCAACAAAAACGTAATTATCATCGCCACCTATCTCCCTCCAGGCAATAATCTTCCTACAAATGAAAATCTATTGTCCTGGGCATCTACTAATTTCAGCCAAAAAACTATAATTCTTGGTGACTTCAATATTGATTGGCATTCCTGCTCATCTAGTACCCCCACAAGCTTCATAAACCTCTTCAACTTCACTCAAACCATAACCTGTCCAACTCGCACAGAGAAACATTCCAAGAAGCAATCTACATTAGATTGGATTCTAGCTAACAGGCCCAACCTACACTACCAAGCTGGATGCCTGCCAGACTCCCTTAGTGACCATGCTCCAACCTTTCTTTGTAGAAAATGCATACACACTCAAAGTAACATCTCCTACAAACACATCTGTAGTACAAAAAATTTCTCCCCCTCTACCTTTAACCTATAACTTCAACAATGTGACTGGTCACCACTTAAACACCTCCAGCTTGACCTGGCTGTGCAATATTTTAACAAAACCTACCTTAACATACTTGATAGTCTTGCTCCCACTAGAAAGTTACACATAAGAGCCAAGCAACTACCTTGGATATCAAATGACACAAAACTGCTACTTAAACATAGAGATAAAGCATGGTCAGCTTACCTAACTACCAAAGACTCATCCAACCTCTTAACATGCATTAGCTAAGAAACAAATCAAAAAGGACAAACATACCTACTTCCAAACCAGTCAATAAAAACACCTGAACAACCCAAAACAATTCTGGGAAAGCATTAACTATCTACTTAGCTCCGGCCATACCCCAACCCCTGCCCCTGTATCTTCTAACAACACTGGCCCTATAGCTTCTCAATTCAACTCCCACTTTATTAATTCCATAACCACCCTACTAGGTAGCCAGAGTACTCAGTCACTTACCATTCCCACTTCTACCCCTGACTAACCCAACCCCCTCATTTTTAATACCATTCAAACCAGCTACATTAAAAAACTCCTTACCAAGCTAAAACCCTGTTTTCTTGCTGCTGACCAACTTCCTAATGAATTTCTAAAGATTGCAGTACCTTCTGTCACCTACCCCATTTCTGTCTTGATCAATCATTCAGTTACAGAAGAGTGCATCCCACTTCTCTGGAAAGTATCACACATTTTCCTCCATAAAGGCAGAACCTCCCGGGAACTAACTACCATTCCATAGCCATCCTCTCCCCCCTCACAAAAATCTTAGAAAAATGCATCCACATGCAACTTCTACATCACCTACTTAGTCACAACCTGCTATCTAACTCTCAGCATGGCTTTCAACCTAAACATAATACTAGCACAGCTGTATTATCTTTCACCAACACCATTAATCATCTCCTAAACAAAGGTCACTATGTGTCTTCTGTCGTTCTCAATATGTCCAAAGCCTTTGACCCGGTTTCTCACCAACTACTTCTAGACAAATTCTCGCCTTATGGCCTCACTACTGCATCCCTAACCTGGTTTCATAGTTATCTTACCAATTGTCAGCAAGCAACTAAATGGGCAAACAGTTTCTCCCCCTACTCCCCATCTCAGTCGGTGTTCCCCAAGGCTCCATTCTTGGTCCCTCTTCTTTACCATATTTACTAAGAGTCTCAGCTCAACAACTCATCTGGCCCACATTGTCCCATACTCTAATGACTCCACACGTATATGCTCAGCCCCCTCACCACAAGAACTTCATATAAAAATGCAAACTTAATTTCAGGACATAGAAAAATATCTCTCAGCACATCAACTCATACTTAACCCAAACAAAACTAAGATTATTGTCTTCAGAAACAAATTATCCAAACCTGGCGAGGCCCCTTTCACAATCCTATCCTCAAATGGAACCAAAATAGAGCCCACTAACCAGACTAAACTGCTAGGCTCACAATAGATGAGAATCTAAAATTTGACAAGCATATTTCTCTTACCATCAAGAAAGTTCACGCCATACTTGGCACCCTCTATTGGGCTAAGCCATACCTTACTCAGACTGCCAGACTAGCCACTGCTCAGTCACACCTGCTCTCCACCCTCCTATATGGATCTCACATATTCACAAACCTACATAAGACTGAGCTGAAGAACCTAGAATCCTGCTACAACAAAATCACCAAGTTTGTTACTAATTAGCCATACAGGACTCGCCACTGCATTGCCTTCTCCCAGCTCAACTGGCTAGAACTCCCTAATCTTCTATCACCCAACCAAATGGCCATGGCCCACAAAATAATCTACCAACCCAGTAACTGCCCCACTCTCTCTAACCTGGTACAACCTAGAACCACTACCCAGTCCCTCAGATCCTCCCACTCCCACAACTACCACAGCAACTCCTTTTACTCCCACAAAATAGCCAAATTATGGAATACTCTTCCACAGCTCATCACACATAATCCTCACCACCATGACTTCAAACAATGCCTAAAAAACACCCAGCCAAACACTGGCTTTGCTCCTGTCATTCACCAGGCTAATTCTTCTACCTCTTTGTACCATACCTTATCCTCTACTTTACCTCCAACTATTCTCCCTCCATCTCTCTTCAAACTCTGCTGACCCATAATCAACTTTCACACTGTTTTAATTAATGTACAGGGATTCTTGATTCCAGACATACTGTGCATACATATGGATTAGTAACCAACCCCCCTGTCTTTACATCACTGCTGATATTTATGCATACTGTCTCTGAATTTATTTTGTGCACACTGTCTTGTAATTAGCATTCTGTATAAACTTACAATGGCTTGTATTTGAGACTCTGTAGACACACTGT
The DNA here is from genome assembly GCF_019279795.1 of Protopterus annectens. Classification (NCBI taxonomy): domain Eukaryota; kingdom Metazoa; phylum Chordata; order Ceratodontiformes; family Protopteridae; genus Protopterus; species Protopterus annectens. Next base: position 274,501,001 of record NC_056729.1, on the reverse strand, counting down.
GCATACATATGGATTAGTAACTAACTCCCTGTCTTTACATCACTGCTGATATTTATGCATACTGTCTCTGAATTTATTTTGTGCACGCTGTCTTGTAATTAGTATTCTGCATAAGCTTACAATAGCTTTTATTTGAGACTCTGTATACTTGTGTACACTGTTTGTATTCTGTACTTACTACTGTATTATAATAATTTATTATTATTGTAAGCTTTGTGACTGATTGTGGAGCTTTTCTCCCTGGGCTTCCACTGCAAACGGGCTTCTGGCCCAGTCAGACACTACCCGGTTAACAAATGTAATGAATAAATAAATAAATAATATTCTTTTATCACTTGTAAACGGCAAAGGAACAAACAGTGCAAACACAACTAATAACCACAAAAGCACTGTGTGGAGAAAAGCCATGCACCGGACAGCTGAGGAATAAATCAGATAACAGTTTATTATAAAACGTCACGAGTAACACAAACACGTTTTTCATCACAAATTCAGACTTCATCAGACAACTAACCACATTTCTAGCACATAATTTATATCAACTGCAATAAAACAATTAATTCAAACCATCCAATCGGGAAAGTTGCTCATAAATATTAATTACATACAGCTTATTACACATAAAACTTTCATATCCCAAAAGGAAAACAATGAATGAATGTTTCATAATACATAATAAAAAATGTCTATGATTCTAAATCAACTAAACTGAATAGTAAAATAATTTCATATAATCTTTTAAAAATAAGGAACTAATATGAATATATGTGAACAGAATAATCACAGCAGCCTTTTCATATAATAAAGACAACAGCACCCTCTAGTGGTCTTCATAAAACATCACATTAACACATCACAATAAATAACAAAATCACTGCTCCAAATCAGGCTGTCCTGAATATAAAAACTAAAAGGAATGTCATGATACAAGCTCCAATTCTGTGAATGAGCCTATTAAATGTTAAATATAAATAAATAAAATAAATAAATAGATAAAATTAATGAATGTTTGTATTAACAAGGACATAAAATATATAAAAAACATATATATATATATTAATTGTATTAAATATATGTTGTACAATATATATCTTATTGGAATAAATACAACTTTAAATACTAATTAAATTGATTAATATCAGTATTCATATAAAAACTAAAAACTAAATGTAATCCTAAGGTCTAGCTGCTCTAATTTTTAACACTGATGTAAGGGAAACAAAATCATTTAATCCTGGGGCCCTATTGGCTTCTAAGACCAATTGCCAATAAAGTTCACGATACTCTATCTGAGTTTCCCATGGCCCACCTCTTTCATCCTGTTGTACCTCTTCAATAATAAAAAATGAATATTTTGCCAGAGGGCAGGATAAAGTATGTTTGTAAAGAGCATTGGTAAATTTTTTGTTTTTATATCGTTCAAATGTTCATATATTCTTCTCCTAATCCTACTTTCCGTCTTTCCTACATAAAAGCTGGAGCAGATCTTACAAGAGGTGATATAAACAACTCCAAATGAGTCACAAGTACTGTGTGATCTACTAAAAATTTCCTTTCCCCTAGCCTCAACATATAAACTGCATTTTTCAGCCATCCAAGGACACTGAGGACACATTTTACATGGAAATGTGCCATTAACTTTCTTTGTTTTCTTATTCCTTACATGTGAAGGGGTCAACCAGTCTTTAAGGTTACGTCCTCTTCTAAAAATAGTTTTGAAAGCGTTTTTTCCAAAATTAAGATCACTAATTTCCATAAAATTATTCCACTCTTTACTCTTTACTCCTGAGCTGTCCGGTGCATCGCTTTTCTCCACACAGTACTTTTGTGGTTATTCTTTTATCACTTCTTATTATTTTCCAAAAATATTCATACTTATATTTAAACACCTTTGAAACTTATTTCTCATTTTTATCATTTATCCATTTAAATACTTTATATAAATTCAAAGATACTGCATAAATCATTGGATTTAACAAACCTAATCCTCCTTCCTCTCAGTTCATATATAATACTCCCCTTTTAACTGAATTTAGTCTAAAACCCCAAATAAATGAAAAAATATTTTTAACAAATGTTTCTTATGCATTATTGCAATCATAAACACATTTGATAGATAAGTAAATTTGATGATTAATACTGACTTTATCAAATTCACTTTTTCTTGTATACCAATTTATATGTTTTCCATAACAGAAAAAAAAAAATTTTAATTCTTTTAATATTTTTTCCATTGTGTGTTATATGTTTCTTTACCAAACTGTATACCCAATACATTAAAATCTTTTGTTGTAAATTGGATATCTGATATTAATTCTTTTTTCCCATTCCTTTGTTTTTATCTTTGTTTAATGTCAAAGCTGTTCCTTTTAAGTAATGAACTATGCTAAATATCACTTCTGTCATCCCTATACTAGTTTCAATTATCATGATTATATCATCTGCATATGCTATTAATACCAGAATTTCTATTTTTTGTGCATAATATATTTCACATTATCCATTTAGTATTAATCTTGCTACCTACCACATTCATGACTAAAGCAAATAAAATACTACTCATAGGACATCCTTGTCTTATACCTTTATCTATCTCTATTTATTTACTTATCCATCCATTTTCCAAAACCTTTATTTTATTATATCTGTAATCTGACAAACAACATTCCTAATTTTATTGCTAAAATCATATCCTTAATTATATCCCATAATAGTTCATGTTCAATTGAATCAAATGTCTTATTAACATCACCTACCATAATTAAATTTCCCTTTCTTTCTAAAATATCATCTACCATTTCTTTTACTATCATTAATAATTCTTGGCATCCTTTGCATTTTATGCCACACAAACAGTCTTCCATAATGTATTCCATCTTATCTTCAAGTCTTTTTGTATTACTTTTTAAAAATATCTTGTAACCTCTATTATTCAACATTTTGGTCTCCAATTCTCTGTGTCTTCTTTTTTGTCCTTTCTTGCATATAAACTTTAATACCCCACTACATAATATATAATACATAATACTTAAAACCATCAATTAACCATTCATTTAAGATTTGTAACAAATAGTTTTTGCCATTCCTCTACATTTTATACATTTCAAATCCAAGTCCATCAAGACCTGCAGCTGAAATGTTTAAACTCTACTTCACCCAATGTAATTTCTTGTTCAATTTTCTTATTCATTTGTTCTGATTTTTTTTAATTGCCAAGTTATATTATGCTCTCTCCTCATTGTTTTAAACATTTCTTCTACAAACTTAATTACAATCTGCATAACTTGAGATTGACTTCTTATTTTTCCTTGTTTATCCTTTATTTCTCTCATTATACTGCTCTTTCCATTTACTATTTTACTTAAATAGGCTGATACTGTTTTTTTTACAGTGTAGTAAATATATTTGTTTGTATAAGGATTAATTCTCATATGTTTTAACATATCCTTGTTTTCTCATATTTCTTGTCTTATTTTGCCATTGTAAAAAAAACATCTTTTATATTTTCTTTTAAAAGTAATCCACCATTCTGGCCAATTATTGTAAAACTCCCTCATAGTAATATGATTATCTCCTTTCCTTTTTCATTCCATACTTATTCATTTTATACCCTTACATATGTTACTATATTCCACTTTTTTGTTGATTTATTTCCATCCATATGGCCAAATGATCTGTAAATCCTATTACAACTGAATATCCTTCCATTATGTTTCTGTTTTCAAATATTATGAAATAATTGATTTCAGATTTTAGTATACCTTTTCTATATGTCCATATTTCTCTATTCCATATTGTCAATTTGCCACATTTCACAACTTTGCTCCTTTTTTCTTATATTTTTTTCATTCTTCTTTCTTTTTCCTCTTACATCACAATTAAAGCCTCCTGGTTTATGTTTACTACTACATATTTATTTACACTGTTGAAATAAGTTTTCCCTTTATTTATAGGTGCCATATGCGTATATTACTATAAGTCTGTAAACTTTTTCCTGAGACTTGAAACCTACAACAGTAAGTTTGCCTATCTTAGCTAATGTTATATCAAGAATCTTTACTACTTTTCTACATAAAATCATTATTCCTGAACAGTGCCGACTGCCAAAATTTCATATTAGCTTTCCATTCTATATTTTTCTGTTTGTAATCTTTTTTTTCATTTGTTAAGAATCTTGTGTCTTCTAAAACAATTATGCCCACATCACATTTTTTGCACCATTATAGGATCATTATTATTCTTCTATTTATGTTTTTATACTATTAACATTTACTGAAAGAATATTTAAAATGTTGGTTCCTCTAGTCCTTAGTTTAAGGAAAGTAATTGTCTTTCTATATGATATTTATTTTTTAAACATAAACAAGAGGTGATGCCATGGCTGAATATATGTATTTGAAACACGTAAACTCTAAAAACATAAAATAAAAGAGATGAGTGCTTTTAGCCTTCTTCAGATGTTTCAAATAAATATATTCAGCCATGGCATCACTTTTTGTTTATGCATTTGTGGATTTAACTTCTTGAAATGGTTTGGTGGTTTACTTGGATTTAACTTAGTTATTTTTTAAACATATTCTTCATTCATGTCCTTTCTTTTTTCATTTCAGTTAATACTTCCAAATTTCCCTTTTCTATATGTAACTCCTTTACCAATAGGATTCTTTTTGAATTTTACAACTTTCCAACTTATGTCTTCCTCATCACAAACTTCACACAATGTTTCTGTCTCATTTTCTTCCCCTTTTTATTCATTACAATCTTTTTCTAAATTATTCTCTTTTATTGTTTTTATTTCTTCCTCATTTTGTTCTTCATCCTGCATCTTAATTTCACTGTCTGGCTTGTTGTCTTTTTCTTTACAATCCATCCATGTAAGTCCAGTTTTTTACATTTATAACATTCACTTTCACATTTCTTTGCATCATGCCCAGTTTTCCATATATGTAACATTTCTTCTTATCAGAATTATTTACCAAGTATCTTTCTCTAGAAAAAACTTGGTCTTGGTTGTCCCCTATATTTTAGCACATACTTATTACCTTCAACGGTTGTAATGCTTGGGATATGTATATTTTTTTCATTTTCCATTTTCAAAACAACATTACAATCCTCTCCCCAGTCTATAATCCCCTACTATCAAAAACTTTAGAAATGTCCATCACTTCATTACAAATGCTTTTTAAATGCTTTTTTAAAGTCTGTCTTTCAACTTCTGTCTCAAATTATGTGTATTTTTTTCTGTTTATCATAAAAAGGCTTTAACTACAAATTCATTCCACAGATTGCCATTCTGGCTTTTCTCATATTCACACAGGAAGTTTTCCATACTTTGTGTAGTCTCAAAAATAATGTCACAAAATGTCTATTTATTTATAAAATTAAAGGCTTTTACCTCATGTGTTTTGATACCCAAAGGAAGAATGACTGTGTCCCATACCTCATATCTGCCTATCTCCATGCTCCTTTTATGTCGAGTCCCTACAGCAAATCTTCTTTTAGTATTTTCTTCTTTTTTTCTTTTCTTTATGCTCTCTGCTCTGTCTAGTCACTGTCTCCGTTTAGATTATTCTCTTAGATGACACTACCTTTTTAACAATTCTGTTTGCTTATTCTCCCTGAATCCTCTCTATTATGTCTCCCCAAGAGAAATCATTTTCTGGCTCACTTTGTACAATCATTTCCTTTAGTATATCATCCCACAAGCCTTCTGACTGGAGGATTATAACAAGACATACTTCTTTTTCTATATTCTCAGTAGGCTTGAATGACTCCTTCTGCAAAATGATTTCTGAATCCTCAAAACTATTATCTACTTCAATTTTAGAGCTTTCATTCACCTCTGTTCTAACAGACATTGCCTCAATCTCATACACCATCATTCCAGCTCCCACTGAACTAGGAACAGGATACGTCCATGTACTCATGCAAAGCCAGTTGCAAGTACAACCTAGCAAGTAGGAGAAGTTCCCCAGTTTCCTGGCCAAATTTCCCCCTTATAGTATAAATACCACCTTGGATTTCTCTTGAAAAGAGGCTAATAGCCTAGTAGAACTAACCTAATCAGCAAACGATAAATAAATAAATAAATAAATAAATAAAATAAAAAAATAGAAAATCTAATATTAGCATTATTGGCTGACAGTAATCACCAGTGACTACAATTTTAAAGAAAATCAGTCACAGAAACACAGAATAAAAACAGGAGGATAATCCAGGGATCTTTTGCAAAATCAAGCTAGATGAGAGGCAGAGCTATGACCTCTGCTGAAGCCTACACACACACACACACACACACACACACACACACACACACACACACACACACACACACACACACACACAAACACACACACAAAATTAATTACTTATCCCCTCCACAGTCAGATCCACAGTTAACCTGCAACATTTTCGGCACTGCACAGTATCAGCTTTTTCAAAAATTCTGTGCCAGCACTTCATTGCAGTTCAAGGAAGTCTTGCTTTTATTGACTGCATAATATAGTCAATAAAAGAGAAGAAACTGGAGCTGTGCCAAGTCAATTGGAGCAGTAGAGCAGATGCAGACTTAATGTGTAAACTTGGAGTGCTCCACCAAAAGCAGACAAGCTGAGATGTTTCCAAGCTAGTATAGGAGTCCTTGTTTTCAGGGATGCTTTGTAGCCAAGTTTTTTTTTTCTGAATCCATACCTTTCATGTTGAATACCCTTCCTTTCTTCCTTTTATTCATCATCATAATCATTCATTTTTCCCATTTTCTACACTGGGTTGGGGATTGATATCAGCTGTCCCCATCTCTCTCAATTCCGTGTCACTTTCGTATCTTCTTCACTGGTCATGCCTGAGTGCCACAGGTCTTGTTTCACACAATCCATCCATTTCTTAGATGAACATCCTCGTTTCCTTTTGCCTTCTTCCTAAGTCCACAAAATAATATCTTCAATACACAGTAAATTTTCCCAAGGTGCTAGTCAATAAAAATCCTCAGTAATATTCTCTCATGAAATATCAACATGAACTTCTTCTAGCTGCTCAATGTGGAGAAGCCCCCTAAAAGTATTTGATGCCTAGTTCCAACTCTATGACACAGAGGGATAAAGATCTATTTATTTCACTTGATAGCCTTTGTTTAAGTTATGGCATGGGAAGCTTGAAGAACCAGGTAGGGAAAGTGGGCATGAGCAGATGATATCAGCTTACCCTTTCATGGGGGGAGAGAAGTGGTCTGCTCCACTGCAAGGCTAACACCAACAAAACCACAAGGTGTATGGCATGTAGCACTGGATGTGAATGAGAGCTACACTGCAACAAAGTCAGTGAGGCTAGCATGGAAGGACACATGCACACATGTGAATAAGAAGCAGCAATACTAAATGTCACAGCCACAATGGGGTTAGGCTTGGGAGCATTGGTTGTTCCAAATGTAAGATAGCCCACTCTTTGCATCCAGCTCTCATCTCTAAGGGGAACTAATGACTGTAGGCTTACAAACTGAATAAGCCAGCAGACGTTTATATTAGCCTGGGAATTAATTTTCTCAAGGAGAACAGAATGGCTCTATGGGCTACTATCAGTATGACTGATAGCAGCTCAGGAAAGTAGTGCACTTTCCAGTGATGTTGAATGATCAAATGATTTGGGGCTCTATTCCATACCACAGGTTTGGATTCATTTTGCAGTACTGACATTGCAGTGCAGGAAATAGGGATGCTGCATTCCTGAGTGTACCAACTCTCAGATGATACGTTAAACTGACGTCCCATCTACCTGACATAATGATAATTCAGATGGATGTAGAAGAATCTATGGCATTTATTAAATAAGTAGAGGTACTGTACTTCCAAACAAGTTTTTACAATTCTATATCAAAAAAATTTATATAGAATTCAAAATAAACATGTAAATAAATATGAAAAGCAACAACAAAGGTCTTGTCTTATATACACACTGCTGTGCCCTATAACTGAGTAATCGCACAATAATCCAAAAAACAGGCACAGTTAGGGCAGAAGACAATGTGCAAGCAAAAATCCTGGTCAACAAGACTTCCCAATTATCGCAAGATTTAAGTTTCAAAAAGAGCTTGCGAGTATCCAAAAGCTCTTTGGTTCGAATAAAACAAATAATACCAAAGGTTATCAGTCACTGCTCCACCGAACCATAACTTGTATTCATTTCCGTATTTAATTCCGTTACAAAGAAAAACAAGCGTAAGATGGAGTGGTAAAACACAGTTTTAATTCCAAACGGCAAGCGCTTTCAACCTCAGTCTTCCTCAGGCCAATACAATTAACACTAAAATGCAAACATTTATATACTGAAGATCAAAAGTAGTTATGATGTCACATCCTCTCAATAAGCGCAATTAATACATGTAGTAACATTTAGTTAAAACCTTATGCTTAGATATTAGAAAATGTCATACGCTATGCACTTCTAATCTATTCATCTATATTTAAACGTTTAGTTTTACATATACGATTCACTAAAAAAACTTCACAAATAATGCCATAAAATATGTACTATAACAACTTAATAGAATGACTAAATTCATCTATATTTTAAAATGCTATTATAACGGCGCATGGGTTACACCTAATAAACATTTTAGCAGCAATTTCAAGGTATAATAATCTGTTACTACTGATAATCAAACGTAACCTTAAAAAATTTTTACAGAAGGTTAGTTATTGATTTGCAAAAAAGGCATGCGTGCCCTGCTATAAGACGTGGAAATATTAGTAGCACTATATATTGCATATTCGTATCATTTTCCATATGCAGAGGCTATTCTAGACTTCCATTTTCCTATATTTAAACTCACAAAAGACAACGACTATTTTATAAAACACATACTTAAATAAGACCTTTGAATTGAGTATTTAAAAAAGTATGCGCAATAGGTTTTCATATGGTCTTTGATGTCATATTTTCCATATGATGTTACATTTAGCCTTACTTCGTTAACCTTTTATCTTTACTATAACTCTGTATTAGATTTATAAAACTGTTTTTCTTCTCATACATGCATAAAAATTTCCATTTTCTTACTCAGAAACATGGCATAGCCTTCTTCTCAATCCTTTTACTTCAACAGTACATTTGCTGGAAACTTGTTTAACACAATCCTCTACAAGAAACATTGTAATTCCCATATATATCTTAATTTTCCTTTCTTCTTTTTATTAAGCATTATCAAATACATTTTCCCCATTCTTATATATTGGGTTGGGGTACTGTATCAACTGTCCCTACCTCTCTCTGTTTGATGTCTTACTGTCACAGATTTTCCCTACACAACCCATCTACCTCTTAGCTGGACATCATTGTTTCCTTTTGCCTTCTTCCTGTCTGTCCAAACTCATACAATCATTATTAATGTTCCCAATGAGTTGGCCAAAAAACAATCCTCCATATTTAAAACTTCTTCATAATCTCATCATACGAATTATTTTTCCACTTTTAATAATTTTTCAAAACTCACGTTTCATAATGAAAACAGTTTCCTATAATCTTAATTCTCCCTCCACAATTTAATTATTCCTTTTCTGTGTGCTAACAGATTTCCAAAATACTCCATAATTTGTTATGACATTTTCCTAACAAAACTATATCCTTCATTTAAGAACTGTTCTCTTAATCCAATACATGAATAACAACACCAGATAAACTCTCAATAATTAAAATCCATCTGTTTTTTCCTTTCATCATGTACAATACCCTTTTTTAAGGGATTCAGCCCAGAACGGCATATTAACCCAAACACAGTTTATAATAATCCTTTTCTCTTCTTTTGTAAACATAAACAGCCCTCCCTTAAGTTTTCAAATGATACTTAATGCATTAAATGTACTTTTTCACAAAAAGTCAGATTAACCATTTCCATAAACTTACTATCATCTTTACATCCTGCAATAACCCTTTTCCATTAGTTTTATATCATATCTTTTTCTTCTCATGTAGTGTTAATACCAAAATTTCCCTTCTTTTAAAATATGCCCCCTAATTTTATATTTCCATAACTTTTATTTTTTCCTTACATAAATTTAAACCTACATACACTAAATATTCTACTGCTATTCTAATTTCTTCCTTTACCCACACATTATTAGTGACCAGCATAATTAAATCATGGTTTAATATTAAGGGTAATTCTAGTCATTCATTTTAATCTTGTCTTTCATCATTTCCCTATTTACATGTGCCATAACTGCATTTGTAACTAAATTGAACCGGACTGCTTCCACTGAGTATCCCTGCCTACCACTGTTATTCATTTCTATTTTATTTCCCATCCATCCATTTAGGAGTACCTTAATCCATATATTCCTGTAAATACTCTGAACAAACTCATCACTTTCCATCCCACTCTAAATGCCGCTACTGTTTTGTACATTTGAACATAATCTACATTATCAAATGCTTGTAATATGTCAATAGCTACAGTCTGTCGATAGCTACAGTCTTAATAGCTACAGTCTTCCCTTCTAACTCCTTTTGTTTATTAAATCTGTCATTTCCTTTAGTATAATTATCATATTCTTCCTATTGCTCACATTTATTCCAAAGGTACCCTCTTGCAAATTGTGCCCTAGCTTACATATACCCCTTAAAATAAGCTCTACGGGACATAAATTTAATGGATACAATTGGTATGCTTGGCTAGGCTTATAATGACCTGAGTAGTCGTTAGCCTAGTATACACATATGAACTTATAAACCTAAGACATCTCCTCATCCCTCAAAGCCATCCTTTTAACCATTCATTTATTACTAATAAAATTATAGTCATTCTTCTTTTCTCTTGCCCTGCTCCATAAGTCATTTTCATCCACAGCTTATGTACAGATTTAATGTTTGCATGTAATAAACCTTTAAAATTCTTTAATTTATTTTGGTCCCTGCAACTTCACCACTTTGAAGATTTACAATTAACTTTGTCTTCTGGTAAAAACATTTTCTCCAATGGTATAAATCATGTTTTCTTTTCTATCAGCTCTGAAGATTATTTAACAACTGAAAAGTTTCAAAAGCTGAGCAATAACATTTTCCATTTTATAAATGAATTGGGTAACAAAATTTTGGAACTTTAAAACCCAAGGGTGCAATTAATTTATCTCAAATCATGTACCTGTTTACTACGTCATCATTCTTACTTCTTATTCCTACATTTCATCTACATTTTATCTCCACACAAGTTGCTACATTTTCTTTTCATGTTCAACAACAATGGAAGTATAAGAATAAGTACACAGTTCTTGTTTTTAGTGTCTTTTCTGACCTCTCAAAAATGTTCTCCCTCCTCTGACTCTTGTGGCATATCAATATGCTGTCCATTTCCTCCTCATAAATCCACCAGTTCTGTATCTCAAACAGCTATATCTAAAATTACATCTTTCTTAATTAAAAATATTCTCTTATTATTTTCATCAAAGGGGAGGCACCTCCATACAGCAGCAAAGTGTCTGATGAAGGGCAAGTTTGCCTGAAAGCGCTCACTGTGCATGCATTTTAATAAAACCTTGCTTTTGTAAGTTTTGCCTTGCTGGCTTTTTGCCATGTAGTCTTCTGCCATTTTTATTGGATTTATCTTGTGTTCTACTGGCGGAGTGACCTTGGTGCAGGATTTCACTGTTCTGGATTTTGAACAGTAGCAGTTACAAATGGTAAGTCCACTGATTCACCAGGCTCACATATCAGTGCCTGCATGGCATTATTCTCCAGCACATTACTCTCCTCAGTGTTGTCTCAAAAGCTAGCATTCTCCCCCATTCAACAATGTGTAGGGAAATTTTCCAAGTGCCTAGACCAAATTTCCTCTATTCTCCCCTGAAAAGAAGACATAGGCAGTATGTCTAATTTGAATAATCCAGTCAACAAAAGTGTAAATAAAATAAAACTAATAATACTCAGAAAGTGTCTTAATGGCCTGAGAAGCTAAAAATACATCTTTTACTAGCTCATAAGACTTTGAGTGCTCCTATCTGAGGTTATTATGCTAATGCTAGTCCTCAATGGTCCATATTCTGGTAAATCCACTGTTGTTTAAAATTCTGGCAGGTAGATGTGGACACCATACTTTTAGGCTCCTTCTTTCCATATTTCCTTGTTTTGGCCAGTATATAACTTTTCTTAAACCACTCAACAACTGCACCACAATTCAGAGGTATGCTTTAAGTTCCTTGAATGCTCTTGCTATTTTTGATGGAGGAAGAAAGGCCAATGCTGCATTTTGTTGCCCTTTTATTTGCATTTCAAGATGCTGACTATATTGTTTTTATCAAACTATATACCTGAAGGTGTCTCCAGAATTACTGAGTGAGGAGGAACCAACACATTTTAGTAGTTGCAGTAGGAAAGTCAGCTTCTAGAATTGATTGCCCCTTTTCAAAATCTGACATGATGAACATGAGGTTCAGTTCCATGTCAATTTCCTCTGTTACTTTGATCAATGTGTGGAGGAAGAGATGATGGGCCGCACTAGCTTTTAAAGTCACAAAAGCAAAGACTGACAGACTTAACCTGCTTTTTGAGCCCTCACAGACCAGGGCATTCTTATGCTAGCAACTGTATGGCACATACCCTGATGGCAAATTGTCTGTTGATGGTCATAATTTGACATACCTACAGACATCTGATTTTGTCTTCAATAGTTATAAAGTGACATCTCCATTTTGTGCAGCCTCTTTTTAAAATGAAAGCATGTTTCTCTCTACTCCTGCCATTCGGTATCAATTGAGAAACTGAGAATGTTGTTTCCTTAATATCAGGGAGGGTCTTTCATCTCCTCACGTGCCTCCTCAGTTCATGAGCTGGTGAGAGGGCCTGCATAGTGTCTTCTCATGTTACTGCCATGGCTGCCCATATAACATGACATGGAGGCTTCAAAATAGTTGTGGCTTCATGGTTGACTGTGGTGCCATACTTCAACTTCCTTGGCTGTAACTTCAGAGTGGTGGTGGACTAAAGGTGTTGTTTTCAGTTATGGGTTCTTAGTCAGGTGTTCTTTGTTTAACTGGACCAGATTTACAGATTTACAGCAAATTTGTTTGTTATAGTTATGTTTTAATATTTTAGTGAAGGTTACATTAGGATTTGTTGCATTTGCATTTTTTCACTTACAATTTAAATAGAACGGTGTTGGTTTTACCAATAATGCCCTTTTTCTGATTAGTCAGTTGAGGTCTCTAATTCATTTTCTTTTTTATTTTTTTGTTTTTAACTTTGTTTTTTTCTAAGGAAAAATATTTTTTTCTAGGGGGTGATTTAGGTGGGAAGTATTCCTTTTGAGTGATGCTGTTTGTGTAGATTTTATGTGAGCAATATGTGGTGATACTTTTTCATTGTTTTGTTCTTTATTTTTCTATTTTAACTTTTGCACTTATAATAATACATTTCAGTTCTAAGATGTTGATTTAGTCAGTCAGTGTAAATTTTGGGGGATATTTTCAGTCTTTTAAGTACCTAAATGTGTAAATTTAATAATTTACTTATTTTGCATTGTACTAACTGGAAAGTGTGGTCTACATTCCATTTATTTCACATTTTTTTTTCTTTAAGCTAAGTGTAAATTAGGTTTCAGCAGTTGTTTTTGGTGGTCTAGCACATCTTGGGTGTTTTGCTATTTACATTTGTACAGTGTGTAGCTCTAATGGTATGCCAAGGATTTAGATAAGCTGTTCATTAAACATTAGGAGTCTAAATATTTTTAACAGTGTGGCAAGAATTAGATAAAATATGCCTACACAGTGCACCAGGCATATGCTTTTATCACATAATTTGTCGTAACTTAACACTTAAGCAATCAAGTACCAACTACTTGTTTATAAATAACTGAGAATACAAATAACCTAAGCTATTGCTGCTGTACACAAAAACACAATTTTTACTGAGGACAATCCTCGCATACATTCCCTCTTTTATATATATAACCATTCAGTCACTAAACACTGGAGAAAGGAGAAGATCCCCAATGCAGTGGATCACACAGATTCAATACAATAAGAATGCTTTGAAACAAAAGTAACGTAGAAAATATGTGAAAAGAAAGTCAGAACTTGATCAAATGACACTTCGCAATTATAGGGAAGCCATTTTTATTGTGCCCTTCATATGTGTTCATGTCACACAGCTATCTACTGTTGATATGCTTTTATTTGAAAGTGTAATAATAACAGAAACAAGTCTGGTAAGAGAAAACAAGCTTGACTACAGCTCTTTTTTTCATATTTTCTTAAAAAGATTGCAATGCTGAACTAATTTAAAAGGAATGTTCATAGTAACTACTCGTGAAGGAAGGCACACTAACCAGTGAAAAAGATCCATATTTAGTTCCTAGGAATTATTGGAAGCTGAAGGCTACTGAGTCACGCAAACATTACACCTTGCCATTTTCAACCCTAGACTATACCTCCTTTGTCATGGAGGGCTAGGCCAGTAACACCTGGGGTGAATATATGAATGTGTATCCAATTATTTGAGTTCTGTTTTAAGGAAAATAAGAGTATTGCACTGTTTTATCTGCAGAGTGAGTCTATTCCATAGGTAAGGGAAAGACATTAAGTAATGAATCAGTCTCTCTACCTTGCTTTATTAATCTGCTGAATCAGATTTAGATCCATTATACTAGTATTTGTGGGACTGTGTGATTTGTGAAGATACAAGCGATCCTAGACAACCGGGTCTCTAATTGTTTAGAAGGTAAGACAAAGGTCACCTCTACAAGACACAGAAAAGTGGGACATTGCTTCCTGTCTTTCCTAGCAGCTTAAGGATTTTAACTCTGTAATTCTCTTCATTAGGAAATGCTGAGGTCTGTCTGACTGTTTGATATGTCTAGTGAGGTACATCCCAAAGAAGGCATTGCATTGTATAATTGGTCTGATCAATGTTGAATACAAGGGAATGATCACCTCTTTAGATCTGGATAATATTCCTTTGATGATGAGTTGTGCCAAGCAGAAGTATTTCCTAACAACTGTTGCTACATGGCGATCAGAGAAGAGGGAATTATCATCCCAGGTTCCCAGATCTCTGAGTACATTTCAATTTTGAAGTGGAGTGTTGCTAATGCTATATACTTTGGGGATGGCTTGTCTTCCAGACTACCAAATGTGAGAGCATTACATTTCTTTAGCATTTAATTTAGACACACTTTCAATATTTAAATATACCTGGTATTTCTAAGTGTAAGTTCTGGCTGGAGGGCTTCTGTGTCAAAAGAATATTTGACAGTGACTCCCAGTTTGCAGTGATCTGCAGACTTGGTTAGCCATCATTTTTTTTTTTTTTTAGTCTGTATGTCAGAGAAAGAAATACTGAACAAAAGCAGTTCCAGCACCAAACCCTGTGGGACACCACTAGTTACCTTCATCTTCTCTGACACTAGCCCTACGGCCAGCACCGTGTGGGTTATGACTTTTAGCCAATGTACTGTTTATCTTACCACATAGGGATCTACTTTAATGTACTTAGTTTATTATTTATGCTAGCTTGTTGGATGGTGTCATATGCCTTGGCCAGGTCAAGGTGAAGTGTGTACAGTGTGACCACTGACAACAGCTTGTGTTGCCTTCTCAAAGACATTAAACAGGTTCATTAGACAGGAGCTACCCTTTCTAAAACCAGCTTTCTGCAGATCTAGCCTGATGAGATTTTTAATGCCAGTGTTATTCAAGTCTATTATAATATATCCCATAGTCTTACAAATGAGACTCATCACGTTGATGGGCCTATAGTTTTCATGGTTGATAGTAGATCCACCTTTATGGAGTGGCATCACCAGAGCTGCACAACATATTTCCAGGACTGAGCCTGTAGCCAGTTTAGGTCAAATAGCTTATGTAAAGGTTCCTCCATGTTGCGTTCAGTACTATTTATAAAACAACTGAGTATGTCATCTGGTCCAATGGAGGAAGTGTTCTTAGTCTCAGACAGCACTTTCAGTACATGTTCTTTACTGATAGTGCAGGGGGTTGAGATGTACATGGATCATAGGGTTTTGGAGTCAACTCAGCAGTGAAATTTGCACTAGATGTATTTAATAGGATATTGGCAAAGTCTACCAGGTCTCAGTAGGTTTTGACATTTAGTAGAAGTTCTGTATATTGAATGTTGCTCCTTACATCTCTAGCATACCTAAAGAAGGATTTGTAATTTTCCTGGCTTCAGATGTCAACCTGAGTTTATGGACTGCATTAGTACATTTAATAGTCTTTTTAAAATCCTCGGTCAAATTCCTAATCTTTACCTTGACTTGGAGATCTTAATACTCTAATGAGTGCTTCCTACTGTAGATTTTATTTATGCTGGTGGATCACCAGGACAGTTTGTTTTTAATGTTTTCACTATATTTGGAACTGAATGGGAATACTGATTCTATGCATTAGTAAATATAAAACTCCTTGATGAATTTATCTGCTAAGGCGATGTCTAGGGTGATGTTGTTATAAACAAATTTTGAGACTTTATCACACAATTTCAGGAGATTTGTGTGCCCAAAGTCTCTAAATTTTGACATATATTGGTTTCAAGGAGTTTAAATAGTTTGAAGGAAAAAATGCTACTAGCTTATGATCTGTCATAATCAGGGAGTTACTAGAAGAGATGTGCACGATGATGGTACATGTCATACCTACTAGGTGAAGAATATTTTGTTATCTAGTTAGGCTAATAACAACCTGGGACATTGATTTTTTTTTTATTTATTAGGTCTAAAAACTTCGAAGCATGTCTTGTGTTGGTGGTGCAATTACTCCAATCAATTTTTGCATAGTTAAAGTGTCCCAGAGTGATGGAGGTCTTATTTATTGGGAGTTCATCCATGACATTTATGAACCTGACATGAACTTTCAGGATCATGAAAGGGTTCCTGTAGGAGGTAATAAACTGCCAGCTGATTTTGTTTAGTGTGATTTGCAGTTTGATAAGTTCAGTTTGTGGATTTCTAGAAATCTGTACAAAGATGATATTGTTGCCCTTGGGTCTGAAAGAGTGGTAGGCATTAAACCAAGTATGGAGGGAGTGCCTCCTGGGAATTTCTACCAGAGTTAATTAATTACACATAGAGCTATACCCACCAAATGCAGGAGTGCCTCAAGTTCATGCAGCTTGTTGTTTAGATATCTTTACTGAATGGAGCCAATTTAATTTGATCCTCTTTTGATATTGATATGTTTGCTATGTTGGAATGTCCATTAACTGAGCATTGCTTAAACAGAACACTATGAGCCAGCAAAGGCTTTAACCAGTATGCCGAAGCCTTTGAACAAGAGGCATAGGCCATCCTTTGCAAAGCAATTAGGAGTATCAGTCATTTAGTTCCATGATGGCTCATACTGGATCCCCGACAAATGATACCAGTTACTTAGCCAATTGTTGAAGCCACTCATCTTTTATTTGTACCAAGGCATCATTCGTGGTGAAGGGAAGATTCTACCCAGTATCAAGATCTTGCCTGCATTTCAGACATGCCTAGAGAGCTCCGACATATCTCTCTAAATCTCCCTCAGTGGATTTTGTTCTAGATCTGAAGTTATTCATTCAGTTTTTAAGTCAGACAGTCAGTAAGATGTTGAATGTTTTGGAAATAATTTTTCCTAAAAAGAATACTTTATATAGATTACACATCCATAGTAATAACAGCTGTAATTTAACAGTATTCAGCAGTAACACTCATACAAAAAGAGAGAGAGGCAAAAGCATATCTTTTTTTGGGAAGAAGAAATTACAGTCAAATAAGTCTGATACAAAAGTGAGCTAATATGAAGCTTAGTAGCACAGGAAGCATAAGTCACTTGATAAAGGTCAAACAGTAATTGGCGGGGTGAGTTACAGAATAGAAATGCAAGTTTTTAATGGGCCATCAGAGTCATAGTTTAAGTCCTCTGCTTTCTAGGCTGCAGTAACAGAAGTTTAAGGGCATGTCTTTTAAAGAACAGAACCCCATGGACTCAGAGTGATGAATGCCCAAGCACATTGCTCAGAAAATCAGATCTGAATAATTGCCGCTCATATGATAATAGGATCATGGGAAATACAATGCAGCTGTACCTAGGTGCCATTTACACCTTACCAACCCTTAAACCTTAAATCCTTTTTCAAGGGGGGCTGGGTCAGTCAAGCCAGGGGTAAATTTGTGATTATCCTTCCAGTCATCTAGTTGCCTCTTGAAGGACTATAATATATTGTATTGCTTAATTTGCAATGGAAATTTATTCCAGAGGTAAGGAATGCATTGTGTAAGGAATCCCTCTCTCCTTTCCTCTGTGCCGTATTTATTTGCTGATGTAGCTTTAGATCCCTGGTCCTAATATTAGTGAGATATTTCACTTTATGGCAGTACAAGAGATCCTGGACTAACGTGTCCCTAATGGCAAGGAAGGTAAAGCACAGATCGCTCCTCTGGAGTGTATCGGACCCTGAATAAAGGGACAGTGCTTCCGGTCTTTTCTGGTTGCTTAGCAGTCTTAAGCCAGTGATCTTTTAGTTAGGAACCTCTGGGGATGTTCCTATTGTTTGATATGTCTTAATTGATGGAGAATATAAAGGGGAATAACTTCTGGAGATCTGGCTAATATTCCTTTTGGATCAGCTGTACTAAGAAGTATGTCCTGACCACAACAGCAACATGATGATCAAAGGAGAGGGAATTATCAACCCTGTTTCAAGGTCTATGACTGCATTCTCCTTTTGAAGTGGGATGCTGTCTATATTATAAGCTGCGGGGATGGGCTGTCTACTGACTATGACAATATTGCAATATTTGCATTTAAATTGAGCCTGTTATTTGTATACCAGAAACTGACAAGTATAAGCTTGTGCTGGAGGACCTGGGTATGAGAAGAGAACTTGATAATGACACAAAGTTTACAGTCATCTGAAAACTTTTTACCAGAGATTGTGGTCCATGTTCTGAATATCTGAAAAGCCGATACCATATAGCAGAGGTGTCAGTGCAGAATAATGTGGAACACCTCTGGTCTCCCTTATACTCTACAAGAGTTCTGTCTTTTAGCCAGTTTGCTATTTATCTTACTACATAGTGATTTGTTTGAAGCATGTGTAACTGGTTTACTATGCTAGCATGAGGAATTGCATCAAATGCTTTGGCCAGGATGTGATACAACATGTGTAAATAGCATAACTGCTGTCAATAGTCTGTGTCATCCTTTCAAATAAGTTAACCAGATTCATTAGACAGGATCTACTCTTGGCAAAGCCAAACTACAGTGGATTTAGCCTGATAAGATTTTTAATATCATAGTGAAGCAGGTCATTTATGATATGTTACATGATTTTGCAGATGTGACTTGCCAAACTGATGGACTTATAATTTCTGGGATGAGTGGTTGGACCACCCTTGTGAAATGGTATCACAATGTTATGTTCTAGTCCTCAGCAACAAAGCCAGTGACTAGGCTCAGTTTGAATGATTTAAGAAGTGTCTCTACCAGTGCCTGTTTAATACTATCTATTAAGCAGTTAGGTATATTTTCAAGTCCCGTGTGGGATTTATTTTTAGCCTTGGAAAGCCCTTTTCAGTATATGTTCTTCATTGATGATGATGTCTGTAATCTTCAAGGAAAAGTAAGCTTTGAATATGTATCTCTGGGATGAAGTTTACACTGAATTTGCTACTACACTGGCAGTGACCACTGGATTCAAGCAGGTAATGTCATCTTGAATAAGTTCTGTAAAAATTCTGTGTTACTTCATAGTTTTCTGAAATGGCTAAAGAAGGATTTGTAATTATCCTTAGCTTTTGATGCTAGCCTAAGTTTATGGGCTGCCATAGTGTTTTCCTGATGGTATGTATTAAAGTCTTTGACAATTCATGGATGTTAATACTGATTACTTTAAGGAGTTTTTTTTTCTTTCCTTTTCTTATGGAGCAGATGGACAGATATTCAATTTCACTTATCTAATAAGAAATCTGTTCTTTTTCAGTAACAACTCAAGGCAAATCTGACAAACAATTTGCTTATAAAAGGATCCAGACAAAGATATTTACCAATGTGCTTTAACGAGGTATGATGGAAGATTTGTAAATTTCCCTAAAAATTAATATGTTTCAGCACACTTTCTCTTGAATAGGCAATGTTATACTGTCCTTCACTACTGCAATCTAGACAACATGCTGTAGTCTATTAGCTACCAAGTCAGACAACATAATGGGCAGTGATAAATGTTTGAATTACATGTACTCATACAAGCTTGTTTGTTACTTCTTAATGAAGCAACATTGCATTACTTAAATGTCAATCTCTTTCTTGTTTTAGTGCATAATTAGCGATCATTCTAAATTTGTGATGTGACTTTGACAGTGGTGAAGTGAGACAAGACTTACTTCCTAAGAATTTAATTTTTCTCTCATGAATTATAAGGCATGACATTGTTTCAAAGTCGTGTCACCTTCCTCAAGTGTTAAAGCAAAGATAGCCACTCTCAAGTAACTAGTTTCATAGTGCTACATTTAGCTCCAAAGACCTTCTAAGAATGCAGATATACTGTATATTCCATTCTATAAGCAAGTATGTCTTCGCAATATAATACTGACCTATGTCTTTTCATGCTGGATAGTGTTTTCTTTACCACCTTGTTTACATGAAATGAATGACTAATTGAGTATTTTCTCCAAGTTTGTGTTTTCCGGCAGTAAAAATGTGATCCAGGAGAACACAATAGGTATGCTTTATCCAGGCACTAACATTAAGAGAATCCTAAGCTTTCTGTATATTCGACTTTAACCTTTTTGTCCTAGAAATACCTCAGCTTTACTCGTAATTCTTCTCTCACAAGTTTATTGCATTTTTTTTAAATGCTGATTGACCTTTATTTCTCACACTGCAAGCAGTTACAGTACTCTCATGAAAACCAAGAAGATGTGTGTCACTCAAACACATTTGCATTCCCTGTAGAGGCGGTGCATATATTACATTATTCTGCTTCCTCGTAGCTTTCTAGACAATATAGGAAATTGTAAGAATTGTAATATTGTGCTCCGTATTGTCAGGTATGCTGAGATACCATCTATGAATTTCTGTGTGGGTGGAATCATCTAATCAATATATCTCCTAACCAAACAAGACATTTCATTACTGACTTTGATTTTTAACTGCATATACCTGTTTTAAAATTGAACAATAAAAGGTCAGTATCAGTGAAGGTTAAGAAGCTTTAAGATTAGTCTCACATGATATTTTATGTGCATGAGCTCTGCCCTGTAGCTACACTAACCAAACCTTTCAGTGGCTTCTTATCTTTCAAGATGCTTGTTGTTTTATATTGCAGTCTTTCTAAATCTGCTAGTTTATTCCTCTTTTCCGGGGACAAATAAAAATTCCACAATAAAACAGTGGTATTAATAACAGTTTCTAAGACAAGTTCATAAACAAGACAATTTTATTATTATTTCAGTCATTCTAGCAATTTCTTCATATGTACATTAAATGTGGTTTGCTAGATTAATGTGTATAATGTTTCCACCCATCTTAAGTATCTCATTTCTGTGCTTTGCACATGACAGGCAGTTCAGGGGGGTTCTGTAGACATGGCTAGCTATCCTTTTGTAATCATGTTCTGTTATGGAGAGTTTCCTAGCTGGCTCAGTGGGATGTTGTACAACCTATGTTTCCTGATACTACAACTCTAGACCACAGTATGCATACCCGTGTGACTGGCATTCTTCTCCTTTCCATGTACTTAAAGTTGATCGGTTTAGGTGGTTCCTTTTGTTATCTGCTAGACACCGTCATCACAAGATGCTCATGTTTTATTTCAGGCAGATGTATATTTGCTGTTTGCAGCTACTTCTTTTCACACTCTGTTTCTCCCTAATAATAACTGTGCCCTTTGTTACCATGGTTACAATGAACTGTAATGCAGGATACTGAATACCACCCACTCATTCACAGGCTCACAGGTAATCTCTAGTCATGCAGTCAAGGAGACTACTGAGGCACCTAGCTGTTTCCCAAATGACACTTAATCGGACAGTCCTCTTCAGTCGCCCCTGAAATGAGAAACTTGTAATCAGTGGGATTACTTGGTTAATAAATTAATAAGAAGGCCAAGGTCAGGAATGATCATACTGACTTATTGTTTATGTTCAACAGGCTAATATGGGCATGTGAATGACAGCATATCGTTCATCAAAATATTATATGCTCAGATTCAGAAATTAACCAAATTCATTACAGTTAGTTGCAAGTGGGAGGTTTAAATACCAAGAAAAATGGTTTATTTCAATTAAGGGAGACAGCATTGCTTCCCGAACCTGTTACCACTACTGACAACTGCAAAGTTTTTGGAAGGGTACTTTGATAATAGAGATAGAGAAATATTTTATGTGCTTCAGCGAGGCAGCAGAGCTCTCAACAATCCCTGCTTTTGCAGAATGTCCCTGACTTTGTCTCATATTTTTGCCCTATACCTTGTAATTGTTTTGATTTTCCGGTAAATCACACAGGGCTGTAGTCATTCAGTCAATAATGCCAGTTTTATACTTTTTATTGTTCAGAAAATGCATTTTGATGTTGAATTAGAACAGTACTTAAAAACTGAGAGTTATGCGAGGCATCCACTGGTATATCTGTGGTTTCAGCTTTTTTGTTACTTTGTCCTGACAATAAAACATTTTCCTTAATAAGAGAAATTCATGTCCTACTACAATATCGATTGATACCCAATGAGTTTCAAAGAGACTGGAATACAAAATAATACAATTCTAATAAGGGTACAGAGCAGACTGCAATATAAAATTAAATTTGCTAAATATATGCAAATAGAAATTTGCTAACTTCCATTTCTTTGACACTCTGGGTGAAAATGATCCTAGATGTATGTCATTGGCATATTTTAAGACCATCATTTTGTACTTTCATGCAGTTTGACCCCCCACCCCCCCAACACATCAGACTGTCCTTTAGGGTTGCCCTCTTACAAATTAATGAAACAGAAGAAAGGGAATTAGCAAAATCAAGGAACTGTA
The DNA here is from genome assembly GCF_019279795.1 of Protopterus annectens. NCBI lineage: Eukaryota > Metazoa > Chordata > Ceratodontiformes > Protopteridae > Protopterus > Protopterus annectens. Next base: position 274,478,011 of record NC_056729.1, on the reverse strand, counting down.
TTTCCCCAATGAAGTTCTCACTTTATTTTGAATCAGTACATTGTGATAAAGTTAAATTTCAGTGTGCTAACAAAAGCTCATCTTGCCATGAATTAAATAATCCAAGTAAGAAAACTATTACTGTCAAGGTAACAGTTAGCTCAAACAAAAACAAAAGTAGAGATAATTTACTGTTTGCAGCCAGCACAGTATATATGGAAGGAAATTAATGAGCCCAAAAACAATATTAGTTCCAGCTACAACGTGGATAACCACATGCAAATGCCATAGGATGATGACCAACTGTGAAACAGCCTGAAACTTTTATAATTACTACACAGTGAATATGCAAATGCTTTTAAGTTTACCAACCACTAACTTTCGTATTCCCAATAGGTTACCCTAAATGAGAGATTTCCCAGCATCCTGTGTTCAGAAGTGACTGAACTGCAGGCAGCAAGCTAGTTCTCCAAGTTCTGTCCAGCTACATTAATGCTTAAACTGCTTCTCATGCCATACGCAACAGAATAATTGTTGCCTCTCTCTACGTGACATTCATTACAGGTTACCTTTCACTGTACTACTTGCTGTACTCTGACATACTACTGAAAAAACAAGGATATTGAATAAATTGTGGCAATTTAGGCAATATGGTTCATTCAGGGGAAGTGTATACTGAATTTCAACATCTCTGTGTAATCTAAATAATCTTGTGAAAAAGAAAAAAAACATGGTATTTTGTGTTTATTAATTCAAAATGAAGTCATATTTCATTTAAAATCAGAAAATGTTTAATATTGTTATTCATTCCTGTGTTTTTTCAAAAAAAAAAAAAAGCACAGCAGTATACCTAGACTGAAGCTTCCTCGGAATGTACCTTCTCTGAATCTGAATGTTTGAAGTAAGTATACGTGTATTTTGACACTTGACAGCATTAAACATTATTACTTAAAGTGATGTGCACGGAAGTATTACTCCAGCGCCATGCACAAACTTCGCCACACTGCAGTAGCTGGTATTTTGAAGTGAAGTGGAACTCCATAAGTACCACATACCTGTAACAGGCACATTCTGCAGAGAATCTCCGTCATTAAAGACACTGATCTAGAACACCAGTCCTGTGCATCAGTCATACAAAAGAAAGGAAAATTATTTTGGGAATCTGTATCTTTTCTACCCATGAATATCATATCTGCATAATTACTACTAATTTGATTGCTACACAGACACTTGGCAGTAAAACCAGCTGTCATGCAATCATAAGGAGAGAGAAACAGTGTCTTTTTTTGTACTGAGGTGATGTAATGGTTTATTGTTTAAATGAAAGAAGAATGCACGGAATTTGCAAAAAATGAATCTGCCTAGAAAACAAAATGTTACAATATGAGTGTCAATTAATTTTATTGACAGGAATCTGTGTATATTCACTCATTTACAGTGGATATAAAAAGTGTACACACCCCTGTTAAAATGCCAGGTTTTTATGATATAAAAAAAATGAGACAACAATAAATCATTTCAGAACTTTTCCCACCATTAATTTGACCTATAACCTGTACAATTCAATTGAAAAACAAACAAATCTGTTAGGGGAAAAATATAAAAAATAAAAAAAAATACAATACACTGATTGAATAAGTGTGCACTCCCTTAAACTGATACTTTGTTGTGTGTGCACACCCTTAAACTAATACTTTGTTGAAGCACCTTTTGATTTAATTACACCATTCACTCTTCTTGGGTATGAGTCTATCAGCATGGCACATCTTGACTTGGCAATGTTTGCCCACTCTTCCTTGCAAAAGCACTCCAAATCTGTCAGATTCAAAGGACATCTCTTGTGAACAGCCCTCTTCAAGTCACCCCACAGATTTTCTATAGGATTTAGGTCTGGGCTCTGGTTGGGCTATTCCAAAACTTTAATTTTCTTCTGGTGAAGCCATTCTTTTGTTGATTTGGATGTATGCTTGGGGTCAATGTCATGTTGAAAGGTGAAATTCTTCTTCATCTTCAGCTTTCTAGCTGATGCCTGAAGCTTTTGGGCCAAAAGTGACTGGTATTTGGAACTGTTCATAATTTCCTCCACCTTGACTAAATCCCCAGTTCCAGCTGAAGAAAAGCAACCCAAAGCATGATACTTCCACCATCATGCTTTACCATGGGGATGGTGTTCTTTTGGTGATGTGAAGTGTTGTTTTTGTACCAAACATACCTTTTGGAATTGTGGCCAGAAAGTTCAACCTTGGTCTCATCATGCCATAACACATTTTTCCACATGCTTTTGGGAGACGATGTATTGTTTTGCAAATTTTAGCCGGGCCTGGATGTGATGTTTTTCTGTGTAAGAAAAGGCTTCTGTCTTGCAACCCTACCCCATAGCCAGACATATGGAGAATACAGGAGATTGTTGTCACATGTAGTACACAACCAGTACTTGCCAGAAATTCCTGCAGGTCCTTCAGTGTTGCTGTAGGTTTCTTGGCAGCCTCCCTGACCAGTTTTCATCTTGTCTTTTCATCAATTTTGCAGGGACATCCAGTTCTTTGCAACATCACTGTTGTCCCATATTTTCTCCACTTTTTGATGACTGTCTTCACTGTGTTCCATGGTATATCCAATGCTGTGGAATTTTTTTTGTACCCTTCTCCTGACTGAAACCTTTCAACAATGAGATCCCTTTGATGCTTTGTAAGCTCTCTGCTAACCATGGCTTTTGCTGTAGCAGGCAACTGATAAATGTCCTACTAGGACTGCTGAACTTCATTTGGGGTTAGTCAGAGTCTCTTTAATTGATGGCAGGTGTGTACTCAATAAGACTGAATGCTGTAATTAAAGCAAAAGGTGCTTCAACAAAGTATTAGTGTGAGGGCGTGCACACACAACAAAGTATTCGTTTAGGTTCTATATTATAACTCTGAAGTTGTAAAACATTGAATGTTATAATATCGAACCCACTACAACGAAGGATAAAAATAGCAAAGCCCCAGAACATCAAAATCTTACCTACGGCAAGATTTTGGTGAGCCTTTCTGTGGTTTTGCTATTTCCTCCACTGTGGTGCGATAGTTCTGGACCTTAGGGTTAGGGTGCGGGTTAAGGTAAGTGGATAGTTAGTAATGTATGTATGGTGTAGTGTAGGGTTGGGTTATGTTAACTGTATTTGTGTGTATTAATTAGTTTGTTTGTGTATAGTTTCTTAGGGTATGTGTGTGATAGTTACGGACCTTAGGGTTAGGGTGTGGGTTAAGGTAAGTGGATAGTTAGTAATGTATGTATGTATGGCTTAGTGTAGGGTTGGGTTTTGTTAACTGTATGTGTGTGGTTTATTTATTTTGGTGTGCTTGTGTTGTGTGTATGTTTCTTGGAACAACAAATATTTCCCTGGGAAAAAATTTGCTATTCTGAGTGTTCGATGTTATCATAATTCAAAATTCCAAGTTCGAAGTTATGGTGTTCGATATTTTGGAATTTCGAATATATCATATAGGCCCTTCGTTTAAGGGTGTGCACACTTATGCAACCAGCATATTGTATGTTTTTTATTTTTTACATTTTTCCCCCTAACAGATTTGTTTGTTTTTCAATATATATATATTTTTTTTTATCTCAAGGTACAATTCACATGTGCTGTGCTGCAAGGCTTTGCCAGCATCTTGCACTCAGATGATGTTTTATTTTAGCCCACAGAGGCACTAAAGGGCAAAAATGGTGAAATATGCAGGAATTGTGATGCTGGTACACTCTTTACATGTCATCATTCACACCCTAACACCAGCTTTCCACACCATGTATTTTCACACTATACAATGATGGCATCATGACTAGTCATGCTAACTAGGAGCCCCAGGATGAGCATCACATGGCAACAGCAGTAATGTGCATGACTATGAGAGGTCTGCCATTTTCTCTGGACCTACTACTGGGTCATGGTGTCTGAGGCCACTGAGGGTGGCAGAACTCTCGGGTGATGGACCCACTACAGGCTCATGGTTTCTAAGGTCACTAAGAGAGTGTCAGGAGTCTTGGGTGATAAACCTACTACAAGACCATGGTTTAATTGATGTGATTTGTATTTGTTGTTCTTGTTTTTCAGCAAAAGTACATACAGCAAGAATGGGCTCCTGTAACAAATTAGAATGGTGTCTCTCTCCAGACACAGGGCTGAGTATGATGTTACTGATTAGTCAGGTATATCAGAGCAGAATTGAATTACCCACTGCTATATCATTTATAGTTATCTGTGACACCCCTGTGACATAACTTTATGCACAACCTGACTCATCTTACAAATATATGATGCCTTACCAACCCACATGCACACTCTACATATTCAGGGGATGCTGACATTCCTTATTTGCAGGGAAATGCCTAGCTCAATCTGCCTGGTCAACATACCCACTGCCACACAGTGTCAACATGCAGGGATGTTGGCTCAGTCACACACTATAGACTTTGCCACAGTCCAGGAGGATGTGCAACAAGGGTCTGCATATCATCATCTTGAGTGTGCATTACCCCATCAATGGCCCATGCTCATGTCCCATCCACCTAGCATACTACTGATATCCATGTCTTACCAGTGGTCTGTTTTCACTGGCATCAGTACTATGTAGGCCTGCATAAACACTAACACTCTCCAAGTGTACATGACTGGTCTTTGTCATTGTCCACTGCAACATGCTTACAGGGGCACACTCTTGCACACACCTTTCATGGCCTATTATGTTCAACACCACCACCCTGCCATTGTAGTCCCAACCCCCAACCCTTGGGCTAGGGTACAGTGACACTGCTGCCCTGTATACTTATCATCCAGTGTCAGCATTCGAGTTATTATACTTAGCCAGCAGTGTCAGGAATGTCATAGGAATATAACAAGCGGCTGTCTAGTCGTCTGTAAGGTACTTGTAAGAGGCATCATTAGACTTAGGTAAGACAGCAATGTTTCCATCTCTCTCTCTCTCACTCTCACTCTCTCTCTCTTTGTTAGTATCATTTTTTATTTGCTTTTTTATTTCTATCTTTTTATGATACTATTTTGTACAGCTTCTGCCTGTAGAACTGCAGTGGTTCCCACTTTACCATTGAACCCAATCATCTCCCATTAAGTCAACATCTGCCTCCAGGCCTGCCTGACCAGCAGTTACTGGATGTCCTGTGGCATGAGGTGCCCTGCACATATCTCCACTGGTTTCTGGCAATCTGATATCAGAGGGGTTTGCTGTAGTTACCTGTGATGTTGCTGCCAGGAGTCACAGTCTATCACCTGGAAGAGATGATGGTGGAGATCATGGACCAGTCAATGGAAGTCCAAATTGGCCAGTTTTTAGAGGATCCTTGTTTGGTTAGCAGAGTTACACCACAGCTTGGTATAGCATTCTCTACCATCTGAGGCAATGTTGTAGTGAGTGACCTCTTCCTGGGTTTAACCCAGGCATTGTAGTCAGGAGCTGATTACCTGTCCCACCTGCCACCATGGTGCTCCCCTTCCTTGTGTGTCACCTCCATTTCCTGTTTGTTATCCAATCCTTTCCATCAGCTCCTGTCCTCCCTTGTCTGTATGTCAATATATCCACTGTAAAAGCCTCCTCTTCCTTCTTTGTTTCGGCACCTCCCCAGTGGTCTTTATCTGTATTTTATGTTTATTCATGTACTTCTGGCTCCTATACCTTTACCTCTTTCCTTCCTCTCCCTTCCCACTAGATCCTTCCACAACTACCATTCAAAAAATAAATAAAAAAATAAAAAGAAATGGGTTACTGGCCCAAAAATGTATACCCTTTCCACTCCATGCTCACTCTCCTTTCTTGTGTCCTTGTATATGTACCTTTACTTTCTCTTCTCTTATTTTGGATTTTTCTATGCTACAGTTTCTTCTGTATTTCAATGAATAAATGTGCATAGAAACATTACTGGTAGCCACTTATTGTGGCTACCAGCTATTCTTGTCTCACCGGATTGCTAATTTGTGTTTACACACACACACACACACACACACACACACACACACACACACACACACACTCGTGTGCATTGTATGTCCTCACTGCTGGAGTTTAGCAAATCTCTAGCCACGATCTTGAAAACAGCATTCTCCCCTTTTGCACATATCATTTGCTCAAGTAGATTTCCTAATTAGGTAATGCTTTGGCTATGAAATTCCTGCTTGTTAAAAGATAATTACCTTCAAGCCAAGTTGCACCTTCCTGCATCTCTGTGGTAGCCTCTGCAGGATTATGGATAGCAATTTTCCTGCATCCCAAGGAAGCAGTTCCATTCCAAGATGAGGTAATGCAACTCTTGGAAGGAAGCAGTTGGTGTGAAAGCAGTAAACAGTTTTATTCTATTAAAAAGAAGAGTTGTAAATTCCACACAGCTAATGAATCACACAGCCCTTGACAGTTATACTTCTAAGAAAATATTCACCTTCTGACAATGGCTGGACTAAACCACTAAATGGTGACTCAGAATTGTAAAAAATCACAGCTGAATTATTACTACAGATGTGCTCTAACACATAAGTGATTGCCCAAAAAATGAATTCCCAGATTCATAAATGTAGTTCAGTTTCATACTTGCATTCTGAACATTGTGTTTTGTATACCACCGATCTGTAACACAATTAGTACACGTGGATCATGGTAGTGACATGTAGCATACAAAAGAATGCCTATATGAATGCCACATAGGTAGTTAGCGTATAGTACAGTGATGTAATAAGCACTCTGGCGCTAACAAATTTCTGATTGCTGTATTATATTGAAATATAGCACAGGAAGCATGGAACAGCTACTTTGTACGGTATGATTTGTCTGACTTAGAAAATTGCTGTTCCCTATTCTGTGCTGTGCTCCAATGCCATATATATGATCTGGAAAAATATATATCTTACTATTAGGCAAGATAGTAAGATTAGGGTCATAACATATTTTGGTAATATGGGAATCAGATGATATGGAAGCTCTCATTGGCAAGAACTAGGCAATGTTACTGTGTGGGAGCTGGAAAAGGTGTGGTTGCAATAGTAGGGTTGTCTGCACCACAGTTCATTGCCACTGTTTTTATTTTTTGTCATTCAGCACTGATGTGCTGACTAGACTCTAGTAGCTCAGCAATAAATCAATGGTAAACAGGGGCTGGTGTGATCACAAGGGTCACAAGTACTACACCATCTGCAAGTATCTGGTTCTTGTCCAGCAAGTTATCCACTGGAACCCGGCCATATACAGTCGGTTTAATCTTTGTGATTCAGATATGATCTTGAGAGGATGATGTTTGCATTTGTACTTTATGCATGGAGCGCTATGCCTAAACAGTGGGGTAAGACTACATGCAAGATCCTACCTTCTTCTTTACTGATTTCATTGAGTCAGTAGCGCTTTTCTATGCCATTCTACATCCCAGTAGCTCTGCTCCCTGGGCACAATGTTTATAACTAACACAGCAAGTAGAGTAGCCTTACAAATTACATATGATTATCGAAAATAACCTGAAAAAATAAAAACATTCAACAACCATAGATTAGGCTTTGTTACTAAAGAAAGTACTGATAGGATGGATGAAAACAAGGTATTTAACCTACATGAAGGCCATTCCTTCTGTTGTATGATAGATATGTCAGGGAATCACTTTTGGATCACTAGTCTCTACAGAAAAAACACACAGTGCTACCAGGGTTTTACGTTTGAAAGGAGTTGCAAACATAATGTATAATCTGCTGAGAATAGGCTCCAGAATCCACAATGAACTTGAAAGATACCAGGAAACAAATCTGCGCAGACTGCTTTATTACAACACACTAGCGCTTTCACAAAATGCTTCTTCAGGTGTAAAGCTGATACAGGGGAACACACCTTAAATAGTCAAGTTAATTAATCACACGATGCACCATAATTAATTTTAAAAAACCTTAAAATCAACTTTAAAACATACATATATATAAACTAATTAATAAAAAATACATCCTATAAAAGACATATATGTAGCATTATGTATATATAATATAATATAATAAAAAATATATATAAAAATATATATATATGTGTGAAAAATAAATAAAAAACAAAAAATTACCTACGCAAAGCCCTTTTACTAAGAACTGGCTTCAAAGGCACATGTGCTGGAGCCTATTCTCAGCAGCTTTGTGTGTATTTTGTACTTAGTTTTTATAGCTGCAGAGGTTTCTGGTGCTTGACCTTTTGTGTTTTTCATAATGTATAATCTATTATTGTGGTGTCAGCATACTTCTCTCTTGTCCCTGATTTCACAGAAGGTACCTGATTTTGCCTCAAATTTTTGCCCTATCCCTCATAAAATGTTTGATTTTCTAATAAATTACTGAGGACTACAGTCAGTCAGCAATGCCAGGCATTAAAGTTTCCAACTTCTTATTTTTCAGAAAAATGCATTTTAGTGCACGATCTCTTCTATTAACTTTTTAAATGAATTAGAATCTTCTTCTTCTTCTTTCGGCTTTTTCCCAGTTAGGGGTCGCCACAGTGGATCACCTTGTCCGCACATTGAATGGCAGTGGAGTTTTACGGTGTCGAGTTGCCAGCCCGGCGCCCAACCTTCCACAGAAGGCACACTCACACGCACACCTAGGGCCAATTTAGAGTGTCCAATCCACCTGCAGCATGTCTTTGGGATGTGGGAGGAAACCGGAGCACCCGGAGGAAACCCACGCAACCACAGGGAGGACATGCAGACTCCGCACAGAAGGCACCCCAGCCGAGGATCGAACCGGAGAACCTCTTGCTGTGAGGCAGCAATGCTAACCACTGCACCACCGTGGCCGCCCTTTTAAATGAATTAGAATAATATCTACAAATTGTTCCTGATTTGGGGGCTTTGTCCCCCATTATTTTTTGCTTTGTTCAGAAGAACACACAAGAGACTGATAAATTGATAAATAGCAAACAATGACTTTCGGCTTATCCCATTAGGGGTCACCACAGCAGATCACCAGTCTGCAGATTGATTGGTAGTGGAGTTTTTACAGTGTTGAGTTGCCAGCCCAACACCCAACCTTCACAGAAGGCACACACATGCACCTACCTGCATGTCTTTAAAAGTCACTCAATCACAGGAAGGACATGCAGACTGCACAGAAGGTGTTCCAGACAAGAATCAAACCACAGAACCTCTTGCTGTGAGGTGGCAATGCTAACCACTGAACCACCATGGCCAATCAATAAATTGATAAATATATTAATATATTAAAACAGTATAATTTCAAAACAAATAAAAACAAATTTAAAACAAGAATTACAAGTCAGAAATCCGCTGGTCATATTTTGTCAATACAGAGACTGAAACCTGATATAGAAAAAGTCAATGCAATTGTGGAAATGCCAAAGGAAAAAGACAAGCAAGCATTAAAGAGGATTCTGGGAATGATGCTAAAAGGTGCCACACCATAATCTTTCATACCACACTCAGATTAGTTCTTTGTGCTACTGCTAATGTGCTGAATAGGTTACTTATTTCAGAAAATCCTGCAGATTTAGACATATCTAATCAGATATTGATATTAAATGTTGTGGGTAATGAGTGAACAAATTAAACCCTGTACTGCCAAAAGATGTATTTCTGTCATGTGCAGAAATATGTTTTGAAATGTTGACTTACAATGACAGAAACAAAGTTTATACCATTCTATTCCAAAAGGTTAGCATTATGTGTCAATGATGGTTACATATTGTGGGGGTCTGTATTTTTAGTACTGCTGTAATATAATTGCATAATATTGATAGTACCGTATCAAGCTCATACCAGAATGTCCAGAATAAAAGGCTTAGCAAGACGATAAATACAGCTAAGCAGTACATCACCACCAAATCACAGTTGTATAATACAGTATATAATTAAGGGATTCCATGATTCATCACTTAGGTAGTTACTTTGCATTACAAAATCTTACAGATTAGCAGAGTGTACAAGAGGGAATTAATAGGTTTCTATCTACTATGGCCAAAAAAGAATATCTAGAACAGCAAAGCAAAAATAATATGGCCAGTCTGACAGTACCCCCTCCTTTACTATACTGATTCTCTGTACTCAGCATACTTTTCAGCTGTACAGATTTTTGCAGAATGTCCAGATTTTTTTCTCATATTTTTGGTCTGTTTCTCATAAAATTGTGGTTTTCTGGCAAACCATTGGCAAATCATTGAGGGTTGAAGTCAGATAAATAATGACAGACATCTGACTTTGGTTCCTGTTTTTCGATTCCTGACTTCTGAAGATTTTGCTGTTTTGGTATTGTTTTGGATCAGAGTTGTTTTTATCTGAAGGTGTGTGGAGTGGAGTTTGTGTAATTATCCAGGAATGTCGACTGATCCTAATTTGGATATTCCCAGGGTTTTTCGGGAGAACACAGCTTTGCAACAAGGTACTGTAGGGGCTGAAAGCTCTATGATTTATTCTGCTCAACAGAGAACTATTGAGCAGTTTTTTTCAGGTTCTAGACCTGCTGTAAATGTTTCTGCACATGTTCCTGTGGATGCACGTCAACCTGAAGTGAGAGACTGTCAATTTTTTGATCAATTTTTGCAAGAAAGAAATAAAAGAGTGCTTGACCCTTTTGTTTCTGTGGGACATAAATTTCAAAGTGTGTCTCCAGAAATCAGAGAACTGTATCAAAAATATGACAGGTTGATTGAGAAAGAGACAAGGGTGCACTTTAACATTTTAGGTTTGCAAAAATATATTAGCTTGAATATTACACCTAGAGGTCTTAGATTCGTAAAGAATCCTAGTACACCATTTGACTTGAATTGTGCTGCTGATAAGAAATTTAAGGAACGCTGGTTCATAGCAGCACACAAGTGTGTAATAGAGTGGCTTCACATTCAGTTGAAAAGGGACCAGCTCAAACATCAGTCTCTTAAACAGGAGCTGGTTTCCCTTTCACATAGTATTAGTTCATCTGTGAGTCTAGAAAATATGAAGTCTTTCATGGAGAAGACTAATGAGAGACTGAATAATCTAGAGAATGAACTTGTAAAACAAAAGTAAACAAAACTAATACGTGATATCAATGAATATGAAGCAGGGACTGCATTTTCTTACCCTCCTAATTGGACAGAACATAAGCGGAAACAACGTAGGAGGGTAAGATTCACTGATGCACCGTTGTCTTCTTCTTTTGCTTCTTCAGGGGAAGAGTTTAGGACGGATACCAGTATGGAATTTCCGGAATTACCTAGACCAGCACAACCACGTAGGATGCAACAGGAGTTTAACAATGGAGGCTTGCAGCACCAGGAACGAACATTTCAACAGGGACAGAAACGCCTGAGAAGTTATGAGCAAGAAGATGTCTCTGTTCAGAAATTCAATCAACCTGACAATTTTCGTCAGAATCGGAGGTATGGACAACAATATAACAACATGAAATTCAAACGGTAATGACTTTAATGATAAAAGTATTGTTCTTAATTTATCTGGTTGTGATTTGTCTGATGAACAGTTTGCTGTGTTATGTTTAGGTTTAAAGTTTATACCTACTGTTTTTCCTAAAGAATATTTGATACAGCAAGATATCTTTAAATTTCTTAGGAAGATACATTTGAAAGTTCATTTTAGCAGGGACCAAGGATGTTCTAATTCTGCACATGGAGGCTTTTCTTCATGTGAATCTGAGGATAGTTTTTATTCATGTGATGAATGTATAAGTAATGATGATGTGCAATTTCCTATTGTTGGCAATGCAATAGATATGCCTTATGTAGCTTCTTCTAAAAAAATTTATTCCGCCTTTTATTAATCAGAAGCTATTCAGATCAAATTTGAATGTGAGAATATATGTAGAAATATGAAATTGAATAGATGTAATAGTTTATATAACTTAACTTATAAAGAATGGAGGAGTGCTTTAAAAGAATTATGTGATAGGAAGGATATTATTATCAAACCTTCCGATAAGGGAAACAAAATTGTTATAATGAGTGTTGTGCAATAATTTGAGATGTGTATCAATCATTTGCAGGATGAAACAACATATGAAAGAAGCAATATGATTCATTATCAAAAGGCTGTTACAAAATTTAAACACATGTTGGACAGGGGAGTCAGGCTGGGTTTTTTTACAGAGAAGGATGAGAGGAATAGGTTAGACAATGATAGAAAGGATCTAGCTGTATTCTTTTGTTTACCAAAAATACATAAGAACTTACATAACCCCCCAGGTCGACCCATTATTTCAGCCTGCAACTATTTCCTACATAACACTGGTTTGATTTTACATAGAATATTTTTACCATATGTAGTTAAATCTCCAGTTTACATCAAAGATAGTATGGAATTTTTAAACAAAATATCCTCTATTTCTTGGAACAACAAAATGTATTGGTTGGTTATGGATGTTAAAAGTCTATATGCCTCCATTAGACATGATGATGGCCTCAATGCAGTGAGATCTTCTTTAAAAGACAACCCTTCTGTTGATTTCATAGTAGATTTGTTGGATTTCTGTTTAAAGAATAATTATTTTATTATTTATTATATATATATCCATTCTTTCAGTGAGAATGTATACTCTTGAAAGGTGGTTACACCGAGGCGCTGGAGAATAAAGAAGTTTGCTTTTGGATTTGACTTTGGTTCCTGTTTTTCGATTCCTGACTTCTGAAGATTTTGCTGTTTTGGTATTGTTTTGGATCAGAGTTGTTTTTATCAGATTTTTGCAGAATGTCCAGATTTTTTTCTCATATTTTTGGTCTGTTTCTCATAAAATTGTGTTTTTCTGGCAAACCATTGGCAAATCATTGAGGGTTGAAGTCAGATAAATAATGACAGACATCTGAGTTTCAGACTTCATACCCTTCATAAACTTCATGCTAATGCAAAACCTGTTATTCTATCAACTTTCTAAGTTTGTAAGAGCAGTATTTAAAAATTGTCCATAATTTTGGGTCTTTGTCCCCCATTCTTTATGGCTTTGTCCAGATTTCTTGCTTTACAAGGTTGAAAGGTATGGTACTCAGAGAAAAAGAAAAAAAAAAAGAAAATGCAGTGGTCTAGAAGTTATGTGTCAGAGACAAAATATTCTGCTTTGGGTAACATGGAGGTATGGAGGCAACTACAGCAATTGCTGGTGGATCCTCATATATATATATATATATATATATATATATATAATTGTATATAATATCTCTGTACTGTGTGTGTGTGTGTGTGTGTGTGTGTGTGTGTGTGTATATATATATATATATATATATATATATATATATTTATATACTATATATCAATATATGCATGGAAGTTTTGAGAGGGTAATATATAAATGAATAAACTGAGTCACAGAAAATAAGCAGTTTGAATTCAGATTAGAATGTGGTACAACTGATCCAATGCTTTCAGGGAAAGAATTAGTGGAGAAGTTAGAGATGAGGCAAGTTTCCAACTAGGCAGTGCTAGACTTGGGGAAAGCATATGACCTGGTCCCAAGAAAGTGGATTTGGACAGTCCTGTGATGGTTCTGAAGTTTCAGAAACACTGGTAGAATCAGTGCAGGATAATTAAAGGGTGGGTTGGTGTAATGGTTAAGGTATATACCTCACAGTCACATGTTACAGGGTTTGAGTCTGACCTTCGGTCACTGTCTAGGGTTGGGGTTGGCATAATCATTAAGGTGTTTACCTCAGAGATCCAAAGTACAGGGTCCGATTCTCTTTTAGTCATTGACTGATTTTTAAATCTAGGATTGGGGCTGGCATAATGGTTAAGGTGTTTACCTCACAAATGCAAGGTACAGGGCTTGATTCTCACCTTTGAGGGAAAATGGCTAGGCTTAAAATGGCTAATAAGAGCAGCTAGCCTAGTACTAAACAATGAACCTATATACAATGTACCTATATAAATACACATTTACAGTTATGTAAATTGCCTTAAAAGACATGGTCAGATAGGATAGGGCCTATACTGGTCTAGTCCTTGAAAAAGACTTTCTGATTTGGGCAGACACTCATTCAAAATGATTGGATCCACCTGTTATACATTTTGCTACAATGTATGCAGTCATTGAAACCCAGAGTTTTACCATATATGGTTGTCCATAACTGCTATTGTCAACAGTGGATTTTATTTTACCAGTGTAAAATTTGCAAACTTTTTGAAGAGAAAGGGAATTCATCACATTATGACTACATCATTTTCATTTATAGGCCTGGAAGTGAAGGCTGTATCGCTGTAGAATGAAGGGAAGAAGTAAACGGAATAGGATAATGTGGAAACAAAGCTATCATGGATCTTATTCTGTTTTCAGTATTTTTCATGGACAATAACAGGTTTGTCTCCAGCAGATTTGCGCCATGAAGACTGAGAACCAGATTTGGCTTGGCATTGCCAGATAATAAAGTAAAAATCCAAAAAAAGCGGTGGGCACAGAAATGGCAGTTCAGCAAATATGCAAAGTTGAAAATTACAGCTATACTGCAAAATGGATTCCTTTAATGATTGACAGTTGTTGGATATCCATGTTCTAAATGCTGGTCATTGCTTATGGCTTACGTCTGACAAGACAGGTTGTTCAAATCAGGGCAATATTCACAGATAGTGAACTGGCAAGCTATGGAAGATGCAGATGAGACACCAGAAAGGTATGTTCGATACTTTCCTCACCTTCAGTATCATAAAGCAGTACTGGTACTCTGTCAGCATTTTTTTACTGAACTTTCTTACCTCTCCCTCACTGAAGCCTCTTTCATGGTTGAAGAACTATCTGACTGGCAGGTACTAAGCAGTCAAATGGAAGCAAAATCTCTCTTCTTTCCCACCAGTCACTGTCGACGTCCCGCAGGGATCAATATTAATCCCCCTGTTATGCAACATTTTTAAAAAAAAAACTGCAGACTGCCACCCACCTCGGCAGCAAAGTTCAATATACTGAAAACTCAACCATTATATATACAGCCCCATCCCTACCAGTAGGTCAGGACATCTCTCAAAATTCTTTCACTGCTATCAAAGTCTTTTTAGGAGTCTAAATAAAAAAAACTCCATTCCCTAGAAACTCTCTTCACCCAGGAAAATGCTGATATCTGTGCAGTCACCGAGACATGGTTTAAAGACGCTGAGAGCACACCAACAGTGAAAGGTTATAATACCTTCCGCACATTTAGACTAGCTACTTCACAGGCAGGGACTAAAGGTGGAGGTGTCTCTGTTTACATCAAAAATAAATATACTTTAATGCTGGTCAAATGGGACAATGCACTTGAGCTGCTATATGTTCAAATCACCATAGGCAAAATCCAATACCACTCCCTTGCAAGCTATAGGTCCCCCTCTATGAACCAGGAAACTCATATCATGTATTTAAACTTATTAGAAACACTAACCATCCAACCCAATACCATATTGATGAGTGACACTATTAAATGGGAATAATACATGACACCAAAAGTACAGGGACAGAGATTTCTGGATTTTGTAAACACAAACTCCCTGGACCAGATAGTCAATACACCAACCAGGGGTGTAACCATACTGGATCTGGTCCTCACTACTATGTGAAAGTGTTGCACACCCCCCTACTGTAATGTCTCCCCTGGTAGGGTCAGACCACAAAATGGTCTCCTTTGAAGTAAAAATAAACCCTGGACCCCCAGCCATAGCTCTCAACCTGGAAACATCAAAAATCTGGACAAAGGCCCTTGGAAAACAGGTACAAATCTGTATGCTGATTAACATAAAATGTGCATACCAACTTTTAAATGCAAACTGAAGAACAGACAAGCAAAATATGATCATTCCTGGATGTCAGGCATATCTCAGCTGACCAGAAAATAAAACCTGTAGATGTACTTGTATACATGACCAAAGGGGCATTCACTACTGTGTGCAATGACCATTCATCATACTCATGTCACACTGAATAAAAGTGCTAGAGAAGGTGATTGATAAATGCATATGCAGGGTACTAGAAAGCAAGGTGGGAGATGAGTATTTCAGATTCAGATCAAGATGCAGTTCAGTATAACAGATAGTGGAGAAGAAGTTTGAGATGAGGAATGAGTTCAACTAGCTTAGGTGTCACCAGATATAGCTCTCAACCTTTTGGCACAAAAAAATCTGGACAAAGCCAAAAATAATGGGGAACAAAGGCCCAAACATAGGGACAAATTTTAAATATTGGTCTTATAAACTCAGAAAGCTGCTAACTTTTTGCAGTTTCCCACTAAGAAAGGTAGTAAGTACATGTTCCATCACTGCTAACAAGTTAAACAAATATGTAAACTCATTAAATAAATAGGGATGTCTTGTAGACGTTCTGAACCCAACTCACTACATACTAGAAGAAAACAGTACCATTTTAGGTTAACTTACCTCCTAAAGTGACTCCATTTAACAAATGCACAAATCCAGTGCCTGATATACTCATTATGACTAATATTTTACCTGACATACCCAGAATATGCAACTAATACATTGTAAGATAATATTAATATTGTGAGCATGAAAAAGCAATGCATAATTAATGCAGTCAAGCATATACATATGTTATTTGGGGAGGTGGACAGATGCAGCAAATAATATGTCTGAGCTCCGAGTCCAACTTTTACATAGCTACCCATAAGATTCCTGATATATGTTGGGCATTTTAAATGTAATAATATTCATTAGAAGTCTCTGTTATAATATGGTCAAGAAATGTATGGTTAATGGGCAAAAACATTTATCATTCCTACTTCTGCAATAGTCTTTAAGCTATAGTGGGTATTTCCTGCCTAATGGCAACTGCAGCAGTGAGAAATATGAGCACCTGCTCTTAGGCTAATTGTTACTTACACAGCTGTACTTTTATAATCATAGGTTCATAGGTAGGTACTAGGCTATCGGCCCAAGGGCCTACGTAAACCTAGCCAACAAGGTTCCCTGGCTTACGCCACCCAAGAAAGTTATTTTCTTGTGCCACTGTCGAGCAGAGACACAGAAGTGATCCCCGGGGTGTATTTCCTGTTTCCCATCCACTCATCAAAATTTTTCTTGAGGAGTGCTAATGAAGAACTTTGCTTGACATAGATGGGTAGCCTGTTCCAGAGTATGGGAAGTCTCTGGGACAGGAATCTATCCCTCCAGCATGTCCTGTTTATTGTGGTGACAAGGTTTAGGTCCTTAGAGCGTGTAGCTTGGAGGGATTGGGATTTCTTTAGGTGTAGCATGTCCAACAGCTCTGGGTTTGACATAGCTTTATATGTTAGGCAGAGATCACCTCGGAGTAGGCGATATGCTACGGAGTAAAGCTGGAGTTTTTTGAGGCGGTCAGTGTAGGGCATTTGTTTGAGGCCAGTAATCCTCTTTGTGAGGTACTTCTGTGGCCTTTCCAGCTGCTGCAGATGTCTTGTGAGGTACATTCCAAAAGGGGCATTGTACTCTATAATGGGTCTAATGAGTGTTGAGTAGAGGGGAACAATGACCTCTTTATGATGAGGTGTGCCACGTAGAAGGACTTCCTGACTACTGTGGCAATGTGACTATCAAAGGAGAGACTACTGTCCACCTGGGTCCCAAGGTCTCTTATCATGCATTCGGTGTTAAGTAGATTGCTGCCTATGTGGAAGTTCATGGGTACAGAGTTTTTACCAAAGGGAATGACACTGCACTTTTTGGCACTGAGCTTGAGGCCATGGCTCTGACATCAGGCATCTGTCTCAGTGAGGCCCTTCTGTAGGATGTCCACATCATTTGGGGACTTGACTATGGCTCCTAGTTTGCAGTCATCTGTGAACTTCATTAGCAAGAGGCCTTCTGTATTAGCCTGTACTTCAGAGAAGTAGATACCAAACAGGAGAGGTCCCAGGATGGAACCCTGTGGTACTCCACTTCTCACTGGTTTGAGGTCAGATTTGGAGTCTGCAACTTTTACAGTGTGGTTTCTGTCAGTGAGCCATTTGGCAACCCATCTTGTGACGTAGGGATTTATACCTTGTTTAGTGAGTTTAGCTATAATTTCAGAATGGGGGATGGTGTCGAAAGCCTTGGCGAGGTCAAGATAGGCTGTGTGAACCACCTTACCCTCATCTACGGCTTTGGTGACTCCCTCAAAGAAGTCAATCAGGTTCTGGAGGCATGATCTGCCTTTCACAAACCCGAACTGGGTGGGATCCAGAGTTTGGAGATTACCAATGTCTTTGTTTATGAGTTCCATGATGATACGTTCCATGGCCTTGCAGACCAGGCTCATCAGGCTAATAGGTCGATTGTTCCCGGGATCAGTGGTGGCTCCCCCTTTGTAGAGTGGGATAATTGTTGCTGTGCGCCATTCAGTGGGCACAAAGCCTGATGTGAGGCTTTTATTGAACATGGTGCTTAAGTGGGGAGCCAGTTCATTCTGAAGTTCGTGGAAAACGCAGCCTGGGATGTTGTCCAGTCCCATGGATGCTGTGTTTTTGGCTTTAGAGAGTGCAGCTTTTACCTGTGTAGTTGTGATTACAGGGACTCTGCATTCTTCCTGTATAGATATGGGCCCTTTAAGGGGTGAGAGGGGGGTAAGGTTAGCACTGAACCTATCTGCCAAGATGTTGGCAATATCAGTTGGTTCTGTAATTTTCATGCCTTTGTACTGTAACTCAGAGCAAATCTGGGTGTTGCCATTGAGATTCTTGACATAGCTATAGAATGCTTTGTGGTTGTCCTTGGAATTAGTGGTAATTTTATTTTCGTAGCTAGCTTTGGAGGATCTTATAAGGGATCTCAGCTTCTTACTGAGGCTGACCAGGGAGCTCCTCAACTCATGGGATTTTACTCTTTTTTTTTGCAACAGTTACTTCCTTCTGTTGTATAGTTTGTTTATGGCAGGGGACCACCAGATTGGCTTCCATTTTTTGGAGGATAGCGTCTTGGTTCTGTTTGGGATAGCACAATCCATGCACTCGTGTACGTGCTTATAGAGCGCATTTGTGTAGAATTCAGCAGTCATAACTGTATTGTCCATCTGCATGGGTGTCATGAAGTTCACCACTTCTGTCTTAAGAAGCATGAAGTTGGCTTTGGAGAAATTTTTTACTGTGGTTTCCTTAATAGGGGGTGGGGGCGGAATGTGGATATCAAGGGTGATTAGCTTATGGTCAGATCGGAGCAACGAGGAGATGACTCCAGGTGTGGGACACCGGTCACTCATGTTGGTAATGACTAGGTCTAGGATATTGTAGCCCCTGGTGGGGGTGTGGATAAATTGATCTAGGGCATTGGAGTTTATGAATTCCAGAAAGCGTTGAGCTAAGGAGTTGGTACACGAGTAGTTTTCCCAGTTAATGGTGGGGTAGTTGAAGTCACCCATTATTAGGGTGTTTGGTTGAACCCTAATATTTTCCAGTACATCAAGACAAGAGCAGTGGGAATCCTGGGGCATGTTGGGGGATCTGTAGCAAGCTACAATTTGGATTGCAGTTTTGCCCAGAGTTAGTTGCGCTTGGATAACCTTGGATGCATTATGCTGAGCAACTTGCCTGGAGGTGTGGATATCCTTAATGAATATGGACACACCTCCGCCTTTGGTGTTTCAGTTCAGGTTACATGGCCAAAAAGTGTGGTATGAGTTATAGCCTGGTAGTGCAGGGGTGCTCTCTGGAGCCTTGAACCAGGTCTCAGTCACTGCACAGTTATCGATGTTCTCCATTTTAAAGAGTGCCTCGAGTGAGTGCATTTTGAGATTTAGACTTCTAGCATTGAGTAGCATTACCCTCAGTTTTTGCTTGCCTGTTCCTGTTATGGTGGTGAATTTGTTATTTGAACCCTGCCTAAAAAAGGCACTATAGGGGCAGCAAGAGTCTTAGCCAGTATCCGGAATCCCAGGGGAGACAGGTGCAGACCATCTGTGACAAAGCCTCATGGTCTGCCGACCATGTCATCCCAAGCAGACAGATACTGGATCCCCTTAGAATGACACCAGAAGCGTAGCCGATTGTTGAAGTTGATCATTTTATCCTTGTACTGCGGTATCATTCTGGGTGATGGCAAAATGCTACTCAGGGCTAGGGTCATACCTGCCTGGTCTACAAGATCGGAGAGCTCTTCCATGTCTCTTTTCATGTAGTCCCTGGGAGGTACATCTCAGGTCATTCACACCAACATGGACAATGACAGAGTCATATTTGTACTTGTTGTGGAGTGCCAACATGGACAATGACAGAGTCATATTTGTACTTGTTGTAGAGTGACCTGAGTGCATGGGTTATGTGGCAGATCCTGGCATCCGACAGGCAACTGACAGTAACTTTCTCCTTGTTTAGCCTGGTGAGTGGAACATCAGTGTGCCTGACTATAGAGTCACCTATGACTAGTGTGTTGGGTACTTTGTTTTGCCTTATTGGCTGTGGTTGAGCGGCACACTGAGTATGTGGGCTATGTGTCATTTGGGTTGTGTTGGGGGATGGAGATTGCTTGCATTTCTGCTTTGGAGGTCTCTGTTGCTTAGACAGATTATTATTGAGAGCCTCTGCAAATGTTTTTGTGTTACTATGTGTGGATTTTGGTGGTGTAGATTTAGTGAGATTATGTGATGAGTGTGGTGTGGTGCAAATGTTTACCTTCTCCTCATGACTGTCAAGTTCAGTCTTGGTTGGAGAGAGCTTTACCTCCAGTTTGGCTAGATAAGTGCATCTCTCACAGGTTGTAGTGTTGGGTGGTAGGAGGAGAGGTGTGTCTGTGTACATGAGGCAATTTCTACATTGCCTCAAGATGCCCAGATTAATCAGATAGACAGGAGAGAACACTGGTAGCTGACCCTTGGATATGCCTGAATAAAAAACTATTTTCCTCTAGATAAGTGAGGAAAGTGAGTACAAGAGCTGTTTTTCTCTAAGCAAGTGAGGAACGTAAGCACCAAAACTGTTTTCCTCTAGGTAATGAGGAAGACTGAGTGCTATGGTAATTAGTAGCTTATTTAGTGCTTACACATTCTGAACAAGTGCTGAGCATGAATAAGCAAATTTAAGTGCTAAAGCTAAGAATCTGCATCTGCACTAGACGAGTTACAGGACAGAAACAAGTGCAAATGCAGGCTTTCAAATCAGAAAGTTGAGAGAGATGGAAGATTGCCCAAACAGCCAATAACTACAATTTCTGGGCCAGAACCACTCCTTATGTGGTAGACAGGTTACCTAGTGCTTACCACTCCCACTGATAAACTAGAAGGCTTCCCTCCAAAACAGAAAGGCTTGGGGGGCTCAGAAGCTTGCATACAGTCCTGGATACAGCAAATCTGTATCTGGAACACTACTTACAGGAAAGATAGGAAACAGGCTTACAGTTTTTTTTTTTTTTTTTTTACTGATAAGTAGCAAAAACAGTAGTAAAAACAATTCACATGCAGTGCAAGCTAGCACACATGTATGTAGCAATATTAGACCAAACACATTTTAAAAACTGCAATTAAATTAAAAAGGACTAAAAGCAAGTGCAGAAAGAGTTTGTTAGGTAGAATATGGTGATTAGGTAGAATATGGTAAAGAGATGGGACTAGGAGAGTGTGGTGTGGTGCAAATGTTTACCTTCTCCTCAAATCAAATCTACAGTGAGGCAGGCAACTGCAAAAGCCACCAAATTTAAACTACAAACCAAAAATAGGGAGGGTGGGTGAGACAAAACAGTTTCAACAGCGATCTAAGTAACAACTAACAGTACAAACTTTAAAACTTTAGCTAGTTTAAATAAAAAAAAAAAAAACATGCACTCATATTAAGTAGCTTCTGGAAGGTAGCAGCCATTAATGACAACATAATATTCATTCAAAACAAAATGCAAGTGTATTACACAAGCCGATAAGCGTCAATATTCCAAGTCAATTTAACAGTCAGGCCCCTAAACAGATTATGTTTTACTCAAGATGGCTATATTCCTTTTGAAAGTGGGGAAGATAAACTCAGGAAGAGCATTTGCTTTCTTTCAGCTGTTTATTAATTAAAAATTCTTCCGCTAGTGTAGTAACTAGCATAGCTTTCAACAACAGTTTTTGGAACTATTTCTCACTTTTTAAATTATTTATTTGTAAGGAAAACACAAAATGGGAAGTGAATAAAAGAATTATAGTCATTCATGTCCTGCTAGTTTTTTTTTTCTAAAGTTCCTTCAGTTCAACAATTTTAGTATTGTACAAATTACAAGGCACATTGTTTTCCTTAAAACTGGCCAGTAATAAAACAGCACTTGCAATTATTAGTGCTTTGTGGTTTAGTTCACTTGGCAACCTGAGGATTAGGAGACATTTTACTTATTTTTGGTTACAGTAAATAATTCTTCTTGTCGTGTTCTTTTACTTAAGAAAGGAAGACGCGGGACAACTGTGTGCTGTTGCTACCAACTCCAAACTTTATTGACAAGCCAGCGTACAAAATACAATCAACATCCTTCCTGTCTCACAGCCCTTACGTCATGCACCTCCCCGCCCCCACAGAACATTAGCTAGGCAAAACAACTCAGTCCATTGAATACACCACATCTCCTTTTCTATAAGGCCCCTTTTCCCTTATTACAAAACCCAGATCTATTCAATCTCTTCGTCCTCACTACGAACTTGGTGCATGGCCACAACTGCTCACTAGCCATGTTCAGATTACTATAACACAATTGACATTGCTATTTACAGGCTGTTCACTACAAATCCAATCGGTCCGGCTTGTTAATAATTCTTCCTGATCTGGTCCTCACAACATCACTTTGTACCCGGGTTTCCGGGGAAAGGCCATTGCAAGGTGGCAAGGCCTCAACGGTCTTACTTAACTCACTCTCCTGACCCACAGGGTTTGATTTGCACTCGAGCTCTGGCAAGGGGATCAGATGCACACGGTTTCTCCGCACAGTCCCTTGGGGCACGTCTACCTTAAATGACCTCGGCGAGTAATGCTTTTGGTCTACAGTACCTGGGGTCTTCATATCTGTCACCCACACCTGGTCACCGGGCAACACATCACCCAGCGGCCTCGCCCGATGGCGTCGGTTGTAGTTTGCCGCATTATACACCCTCTTTTCCTCCTCTTTCCCCACAAGCCTTCTCCAGTCGGGCAGCACCGGGTCCAACTGCGAAGGATGAATCGGAAGAGAAGTCCGCAACCGACGTCCCATGAGAAGTTCCGCAGGGCTATAGCCATTCTGCAGTGGCGTTGTCCTGTACGCCAGAAGAGCCATGTATGGATCGACACTTTTCTTAAGCAGGTTCTTCACCGTCTGAACCGCACGTTCCGCCTCTCCGTTACTCTGCGGGAACCTGGGGCTGCTTGTAACATGCTCGAAGCCGTAAGCCGTGGCGAAGTCCGCAAAAGATTGGCCTGAAAACTGAGGGCCATTATCGGACACGAGGACCTCTGGGATACCATGGCGAGCGAAGAAGGACTTTAGGTGGGTGATGACCTCCTCGGATTTGCTATGCTTCAACAATGCGATCTCAAGAAACCTGGATAAATAATCCACAACAAGAAGGTAAGTATGTCCTTTTAGTTCAAATAAATCCGTGCCCACTCGTTGCCATGGTCTGTCCGGACATTCAGTTGGGATGAGGGGCTCAGGATGATTCCTCCTCTCTGAGATGCACGTCCTGCATCCCGAAACCATGTCGTTTATCTGTTGGCTGAGCCCAGGCCACCAGACAGTCTGGCAGGCTCTGGCTTTGCACTTCACGATACCTTGATGTCCCTCCTGTAATTTCAACAACACCTCATTACGCATGGCAGAGGGGATAACAAGGCGGGAATCTTTTAACAGCAACCCATCTTTCACTGTTAATGTAGAACGATCTGGCCAGTAGCTCTTCAGCAAGGGTTCCTGGTTCGCATACAGCGGCCACCCCTGACTGCACAAGTCCATAACCCGCACACACACACTGTCTGCTTTCAACTGCTCCCGTAGTGTCTGGAGGAAGGAAGGTTTCACCTGCATGTTTTCCACAATACTGTTCACGTAGATATCCGTGTCCTCCATCAACTTTGTTTCCTCCAGTGTTAGCCTGGTTTTAAGTGGAGAACGTGACAAGGCATCTGCCACCCACAGAGATTTTCCTGGAGCGTACTGCACTGTGTATGAGAACTGCATCAGTCTCATCCTGAAACGTTGGATTCTAGGCGGTAGAAGATCCAGCGCCTGGCCTCCAAGCAATGAAACCAAGGGTTTGTGATCAGTTTCTAGACAAAACGATTTACCTAATAGGTAATCTCTGAAGCGTTCGCATGCCCAGGTAGACGCTAGAGCCTCTTTCTCAACCTGGGCATATCGTTGCTCTGTAGGTGAGAGTGACCTTGATGCGTAGGCCACAGGTCTCCAGCCGTCCTCCCATTGTTGCTGCAGCACGCTCCCTAGCCCAAAGGATGATGCATCCGCAGAAACCTTCGTATCCCTATTCGGGTCGTATACAGCCAAAACTGGAGGTGAGGTGATCGCACCTTTTAAGTCATTGAATGCCTTTTCCTGGTCCCCCCCCCCAGTACCAGCTATTCTTTTTTGATAGTAAGTCTCTCAGAGCTCTATCCCTCTCAGCCAAATGAGGGATGAACTTTCCCACCTGATTCACCATGCCCAGGAAACTCCTGAGTTCTCCTACCGTTGCAGGGGCTTCCATCTCCGTGATGGACGCGGTCCTCCTTGGATCTGGGCTTATGCCTGAATCTGTGATGACATGGCCCAAGATGGTCACTTTGCTCCTTGACAGGTCACATTTCCCCACATTCAGCGTGATGCCTGCCTCTTCCAGTCTCTTTAATGCCGCATGAAGCCGGGCATCGTGTTCCTCCTGGCAACGACCCCAGACCAGCACGTCGTCCATGTGGCAAATCACCCCTTCTAGTCCTTCAATGACCTCTGCCATCATGCGTTGAAAGTGTTCGGGTGCAGAGTTAATGCCAAAGGGAAGGCGATTGAAGCAAAAACGCCCAAAGGGGGTTATGAATGTAGTGAGCGCAGCCGACTCCTCTGACAAGGGAATTTGCCAAAATCCCATATTGGCATCCAGTTTACTAAACACCCTCACCCCGGCAAGCATCCCAAGACTCTGCTCGACCGAGGGCAGCACAAACCTCTCCCTGCATACGTATTCATTTAACTTAGTGTAGTCTACACATAGTCTCAGTCTGTTACTGTCTTTCTTTGGGACGACAACCATGCCTGCACACCAATCAGTAGGTTCCTCCATTCTGGTAACAACACCCAGCGTCTCCATCCTCATTAACTCCTCCTTCACTTTCCCCATCAAAGGTAGGGGTATCCTCCTGGGGGTCTTCAAAGAGTATGGCACCGCATTTGGCTGAAGCTTTATATGGTATTTCCGCTGCACTACCCCCAGCCCAGAGCACAGTTCAGGGTATGAGGCCTTCAAAGACTCCATGGTAATAGTGTCAACCCGCTTCAGGAGGCCCAGCCCCAAAATAGCAGGAAGACCTAAAAGCGGCGTGCGGAGGCCTTTAACAACATACACCTTCTCGCATGTCTGTCTTTGTCCATAACCAAGCTGAAGCTCCAAGGATCCTGTGACCTCCAGTGGCGTCCCTCCAGGCCCCAACAAGGGTCTCTCCGGCTGCTGGAGCAGAGGAGCATTCTTCCCCCTGAACAAGTTGTCCAGGTCTGACCTGGAAATAACAGTAACATCCGCCCCCGTGTCAAGCTTGAAAGTCATAGATGTGCCCTCTATTTGAACCTCCACAATCCAGGAATGGTTCCCGGAGGAGACAGAACCCAGGAAAAACCCCTGTTCTTCGCGCTCGCCAGGCTCCTCGTCCTCCTCGATACACTGCACCGCCTTAATCTGCCTGCAGACTCGCTGGTAATGGCCCTTCTTCCCACACGAGCGACATCTTGCAGCAGTCGCCGGGCATAGGAGTTTGTGATGAAATGGGCCCCCACACCTGTAACACTGCGAAATCGGAGCGTCTTTGCCTTTTTGCGTCTGTCGCTGAAAAATCGGCGTCAAGGCCTTGCCCCAACCTTTCGAGGTCTCCAGCCGGCGTTTGGTGTCGAGTGGTGTCTGCACAGCGTTCACGTTATACTGCAGGGCACTACTATCGCACCTCAAGGCCGTCTGCTGCTTCTTTACCTCCTCCGACTGTCTGGCCATGTTTACAGCTCTCTCCAAGTCCAACTCTTTCTCCATCTGCATCCGCTCGGACAGTCTGGTGTCAGCCAAGCCCACAACAATTCTATCTCTTATGAGCTCATCGTGCAGCGTCCCATAATTGCAGTGCTCAGCTAAAGCATGCAAGGCAGTAACAAAAGCATCAACAGTCTCATTCAGTTCTTGTTTCTGCATGTTAAATCGTGCACGTTCATAAACAATGTTCTTTTTGACAATAAAAAATCTTTCGAAGCCATCTTTCACTTTGGCATACTCCTGATGCTCTGCATCGGTTAGTTTGAGGCCTCTCAGGACATCGTCTGCCTCATCGCCCATGCAGTATATCAGGGTGTTCACCTGGTTCCCTTCTGGGTTCGAAGATAAGTTGCTGGCCTGACGGAACCGTTCAAAACGGCGTATCCATCGTGTCCATTCATGAGGTTTGGAGAAATCAAAGGGCTCAGGCGGCTGAATGCTAAACGTAGCATTAGGAGCGCTAGCCGCCATGTTAATTCTAGCTCGCGGCTGCCGACCATTTTCTTCGTCCGACATGTCCGTCCCCCCACGGCCCTAGGTCACTCGTACGGTCTTCAGCAAGTGTTCAGCAGTCCCAGGCACAGCCACACAGCACTTCTGACACCATGTCGTGTTCTTCTACTTAAGAAAGGAAGACGCGGGACAACTGTGTGCTGTTGCTACCAACTCCAAACTTTATTGACAAGCCAGCGTACAAAATACAATCAACATCCTTCCTGTCTCACAGCCCTTACGTCATGCACCTCCCCGCCCCCACAGAACATTAGCTAGGCAAAACAACTCAGTCCATTGAATACACCACACTTCTGTTATTATATTCATATTGTATCTTTCCTATAGCTTAAAGCAGACACAGATTTCACTTTAGTCAAAAAAAAAAAAAAAACCAGCACAAAAGTTAATATAAACTAAATGTTAATAATGAACCATTTTTTACCAGCTCGGACACCCACCATTCATTTTACCTGACTGCATCTGAATCATTTTCACTTGACAGCATGCAAGAATGAGGAAAATTTTTGTCAAGTGTTGTATTTTCTTGTTCTACTGCATTGCTGAACTGGAGTTATAAATAAATATTCCAGGAGCAGGTGTAGCTATCAGAAACAGATAGTAAAAGCAATGGTCTTGAAATGTTGTTGTATCCTGACACAGAAGACAAAACTGAGTAGTGTACTTTTTAACTTCATTTTTTTAATTTGTATTGTATACTTTATAACTGCTGTGAAAGAAGTCGGAAAATCATCTTGTCACCTGCCTGCCATTGACACATACAAAGTCTGCCATGTACATCAATATAAACTCCCCAAAATATTTTAGAATACTCACAATATCTTTATTTATATTTAGAAAGTTAACAGCAAACAGCATTCCTGCAGTGCCTACATCTTGCTTTCCACCTACCTTATGGAACTGAAAAAAATGCAATGCCAATAGCCATATCCTACGGCAATTTATTTTATATTCTAATTTGTAATTTTATAATAACATTTACCGTAGAATATTAACATGAAAACAGCAAACATGGATTGTGTCACTCTGTTTATCTTCATGGCTTACCACGATTAAGTTGGCAGTGTCCTCTTACCCAAGACCAGTGGTTCTGTTGCCGTGCACAGCTTGTCTCAGACCTTCTTTCTAAATGCACTAGCAGTTGAGTTTGGCTAGATGGGAAGTAGTCTATGTAAATTTGCCCTTGCTATATTAAGGCATATTTCTTTGTTCTCTTTATACCACACACACACACACACACACACACACACACACACACACACACACACACACACACACACACACAGAAAATGAAATAGTCAAATTTCATTAGCACTCAAAACCATTGTTACCCTACTATAATATTTAAAATACACAATATCACAAAACATCTTAAAATTTAAAAAAAAACTCCTACAGCACATTTTTGCAGGGGCAGCTGTGTTTCCCTTTCATTTGTGTCACGAATGAGAACAAAATGATCATATGAGTCTATGACTCAAAACAGTTCATTTTCTTATCTTTTTTCTTTATTTATTTTATTTACCTGCTGGAGGTGCAGCCCAGGAGGAGCCGGAGGAAGAAGCAGCAGCAGAAGAAATTTTTTTTTTCATGATAACCGAGTCTGTCCGGGACCGAGATTCACCACCATTCAGCTCAAAGTCCGTTGAGAGACAGTAGTAGACTTGTTCTGCTGCTCTGCAGCCTCTGCTTTGCTGCCAGGGGACAAGGTTGCTGAGTCCTGACTCCTGCCTTCTTCTAACTAAAGTAAATAATTTATGCGAGTAACGCGAGTTGCAAGTATGCAACACTTGTTTTAAACTAAAACAAAAAAAACACACTTTACTGTCTGGTCTGCCCTTGTGCGTGCTTCGCTCAGCTTGCTATGTCAGCTGCTCAGCTCAGGCTTCTGACTTGTCATCTGTCCTGCCAGCTACCGCTCTCTCTTTAGACCCTATCCCTCACTATCCCTAGATTCCCCACCCTGTCTGTCCCTGTTGCAGCCTTGCAGCATGCTAGATGTGATTGACGAGTTTGGGCTATTCAGCACGTGCTAAATATAAACAAAGTAAACTCAGCCCAGAGCAGCCCTCAGCCGAATTCCGATATGCTTGCAGGCTGCTCACAATGCTGATGTCACCGTGCGCACCTCCACATGATGATGTCACTCCGAAAAAAAAAGCCAGGGAAAAATGTTTTAAAAAAAACGGGAAATTCAGAAATTAAGGGGTGCCACTTGGGAATCGTGGCACCCCATTATTTAGACTTCAAAACTGGTAAAAATTGAGAGATTCGGAACAGTTGAGAGGTGTGCCCCCAGCTCAACCTGGAATATTCAGAAACTACTCTAAGGCTAAACTTCTGCTATTAAGTGATAACCTGGCAAAATTTCAAGCTCCTATAAACCCTAAGAACACTGCTGTCTATGCAGAACTGTTCACAGAAACCCTGTACAAGCATGTTAATGGCTGCATAAAGGCAGCTGTACCCACCATGAAGAAGTACAGAACTAACTCAAAAAACAAGCCACCCTGGTGGAATCACAAAATCAGTATGCTGTATAACAGAAGGAAGACATGACATAAATTAGGAGATGCAGCACACAGCAGGATAAAAGCACTCATCAAACTAAACAAATAACTCAGAAGACAAATAAAGTCTACCAAAGCCAAATTTGAGGTAGGTTTGGCCTCCCAGGCCAAGGACAACCACAAAGCATTCTTTAGCTATTTCTGCAATCTCAAAGGCAATACACAACTGTGTGCAGAGCTCATTGTAAATGGAGCCACTTATACTGCGCCAGAAGATATAGCAAATCTCCTGGCTGATAAATGCTGCTCCAACATTACCCCTCTCTCTCCCTCAACCTTTCCCCAGGAAATACCATCAAAAATAACTTCCCCTACTATCACTAGGGAACAGGTTCTTAATGCTCTCTCTAAGACCAAGAACACTGCACCAGTGGACCCAGACAATATTCCAGGATGCTTCTAAATAGCATGAAACATGACCTATCAAGGCCTCTGGAATTATCATTTAACTGTAGCCTCCAAACAAGCTTCTAGTCTCATGAATGGGGAACAGCAACAGCCATCCCTCTGCACAAAGGTAGGCCATCTACAGACCCTGGAAACTGCAAAGCCATAAGTCTCACTAGTCTCATATAGCCATGGAAAGCATTATCATGGAGATGATCAATAGAGATATAGTAAACCTCCAGATGGTGGACCCAACCCAGCTTGATTTTGTCATGAGCAAATCATGCCTAGTCAACCTGGTGGACTTCTTTGAGAAGGTAACCATAGCAATAGATGAGGGAAAAATGATTCACACTGCCTACCTTGACCTGGCCAAGGCACTTGATACAATACCCCACTCGGGCATTGTTGACAAACTCAGGAGATTATGTACAAACTCATATGTCACCCAGTAGATAGCCAACTGGCTCACAGACAGGACCCAGGAAGTTAGAACTGGGCAGTCAACCTCTACAAAGAGGCCAGTCACAAGTTGAGTCCCTCAGGGATAAGTCCTTGGACCACTCATTTGTGGCATTTACTTCTCTGAAGTCAAGGCCAATGTCAGCAGTCCCTGGCTGACTACATTTTCAGATGACTGCAAATTAGCAGCTGTCATTGAATTCCACATTGACACAAATGTTCTCCAGGTGGGGCTGACACAGACAAAAAACTGGTGTCAGAGCCATGGACTAAAACTAAATGCCAAGAAAAGCATAATAATATATTTTGTGAAGTCATCCATCCCTGGTAACTATCATATTGACAACACATCCCATAGAGTTGACCCAGTAGTCAGGGACTTAGGGACTCACATAGATAGTAATCTAGCCTTTGACCACCATGTATCTACAGTAGTGAGGAAATCATTCTATGTTGCTAAACCTATAAACAAAGGTATGGCATCTACATCCAAGGAAGTCATTGTTTCACTGTATTCAGTATTCATCAGACCTATCATTGAGTACAATGTCCCCTTTGTTCTGTACCTAACCAGGCATATCCAACAACTGGAATGTCCATAGAGGATCATCAATAAAAGAAAACAGAGTGTAAGTAAAATGCCCTATGCAAACTGCCTCAAGGCTCTAACCCTGTATTCTTTCTCCTACAGGCTTTTGAAGAAAATCTGTGCCAGGCATACAGGGCATTGTCAGACCCCACTCTGATGGACCTCCTGCATATCCACAAAATAAACAGCACCATAATTACCCATTCTAAAGACTTAAACCTTGTCTGTGATATAAATACGACCTGCTGGAAAGACAGGTATGTACCCAGAGACTACCCTGTCTATGGAACAGGCTCCACATCCATGTGAAGCAGAGTTCCTCCCTAACCCAATTCAAGTGCAACTTGGAAAATTGGATGGGGAACAGGAAATTCATCCATGGTTTGTCTACTATGCCTCTAATGGACACAGGCAACCTGTAAATGGTTCATTTCTCAGGCCCCTGCTTCTAAATGTTTCATTTCCCAAACCTCTGTTTACACTTATCAAGGGTATCAGAACTTGTCAGAGATTTGAGATGCATAGCTACGCTTAAAAAGAATTCTTGGAACTTCTTCAGAACTAACCACAAAATACAAAAGCACAATTTGCATTGTTAAAATCATGTGACCCAACCATATAACCAATAAAAATACCAAGTAATTAACAATGATTAATTAACTAGCTGTTTCAGCTTAAGAACTGAATCATTTAACCCAGGAAAGTTAGTGGCATCCAATGTAATTTGCCATATAAGTTAACTTTTGGCAAGATGCTCATCCACCACATACCTCCAGGAATCAAATATAATTTGATCTAAAATGATAAACCAAAACTTATGTTCTGTATTATGTTCTATATGCCTAAACAAGGCATTAGTTTTTTTATGATTCTTGCTATCCAACACATGTTCATATATCCTATTCCTAAGCTTCCTGCTTGTCATACCCACATACAAACCAGGACATGAATCACAACAGGCCAAATAAGCAACCCTTGTTGAATTTGACCAGTAACTTTTAACTGGGCACCTTTAATGAAAACATATCCCCTGTTTTAATATAGCCACATAAGCCACAATGGCCACACTTAAACATACCTATTTTTTAGAGCCACAATTATTCCTAAAACCCTGTTCAAGAAATGTCTTAAATGATTTGTCCCTTTAATAAACAATAACTTGTTTATATCACCCAGTTTATCAATTAAGGTGGCGTCATCATTGAAAATGGACCAATTCCAAAGAAGACAATCAGCAATACTAACACTATCAACACTATATTTAGTAATGAATAGTTCTGAACATTCAGATAATACCAAATGTATGTTCTTCACTCCTAAACAATACCAAAATAAAACACAGTGTTCCAAAATAACTTCATCCAGCAACACAAAAATTGACAATATAACCCAACCAAAATGTCTGGGTATCTTAACTGACAATAACCTCAGGTTTGACCAACACATAATGCAAGCCATTAGAATACACACCAGAAACTCAGCTCCCTCTACAGACCCAAATACTACCTAACAGACAATACAAAGCAAACAAAAGCATCCACCTCCTCTCTCCCATCCATACTATAAACCTCACTTATTCTTGTAAACTTAAATACTACAATTAAAGCTAAACTCTCGACCTGTTACAATAAAGTAGCCAAATCTGCTGCAGCCTTACATATGGGACTCATCCTTGTACAGCCTTGAAACAACTGTCTTGAGCTACTCAACTATTTAACATACTCACAGCTTACTTCTTAGGCCAATCCTATGCATGCACCAAAAACGTCCAGCACTAAACAATAACATGCAGCACTACTTCCCAGGTAGAAGTCCTTCACTCAACTAAAATACTTTTAGAAGTCACAAAGTCCGATAACTCAGCAGGTGATGCACTATATTTGCATTACATATTTAAACTCTGGAACACCACCCCGACATTTGTAAAACAGACCATGAAACATTTTCACCTTCAAGCTGTTACTAAAACAATACTTAAGCCACACATGATCGTGCACATGCTCCTCACCTGGATAACTCCATTTTCCTTTGTCATCTCATAACCTCTGTCCCTTTCTACACAACAAACATATCACTCCTCCTCAATTACATTCTTATTTAATCCCTACTTTATATTTAATTTTTTTGCTGGTCATAATACTTTATCCATCTCCTTGAAATAGTTTACACCACTCTGTTATAAATAGGTCCTACTTCAATTCATACTCTAGCATTCTTACCCCCGCTATTCTTGACGTATTAGCTATACAATGCTTCTCTCCCCTCTTCTAGCTTTAACCAATATTTATTTATTTTTATTTTATTTAACATTATTGGGAAAGTCTGACTAGGATAATATCCTATTTTTAGTAGAGACTCGGGTAGAAAAGCTCCACATTGACATAATATGGTTACAGGTGAATAACAGTTATTACAAATCTTTATACAGAAGAACAGCATATTAACTAGTGAAAAAAATCACAACTTCTCTTACAGTGTGAATTTATAAATACAGAGTACAAATATATGGACAAAGATAACTTAAAAAAAGAACATTGTCAGTTCTTAAAGAATTCACAAGTTACACTTCACTGAGATGACATTACACACACTGAGTACACACACTGGAACAGATATGACTAGATAACATAGCCTAGGAAAGATTATATTTGTACTTTATCCAAGAATTAGATTGACTATAGTAAAAGCAGAGCAGTTATTGACTTTGGGAATAATGTTGTATGTGGAGATAAACTGTATGTAATCTAAGTAGTAATGCAGTTCATGTCAGGATATAGTATTGCATTGTTTTTGGTGGCTACTTTTGTGACCTTATTATAGCAGGCTACCAGCTTATTTTTAACCGTAACCTGAATCTTGTTTAGGATAGATGCAACATATTAAACAGATGAAAGAAGGTAGGTAGTGGGAAAAGTAGTTTTAGTGGAGTTGCTAAGCAGGTTTTTACACCTGTAGATTATTCCTAATTGTTGGTGAGACTTTTTTAAAGTTATTTTGAACA
Source organism: Protopterus annectens (assembly GCF_019279795.1). Taxonomy (NCBI): domain Eukaryota; kingdom Metazoa; phylum Chordata; order Ceratodontiformes; family Protopteridae; genus Protopterus; species Protopterus annectens. Next base: position 274,444,436 of record NC_056729.1, on the reverse strand, counting down.
TGCCTGTCAAACTTAGGGTTATCATCCAAAATACGTCTAAGATGTTTTGTATGGCAGACTTAATGACAAATGTGTGAGATTTAAGATAAGGCTCTTGAGACGGTAAAGCAAGCTGAACAAACTGAGCAATGCTTGATTAGAAAGAGGACAAGTAAAATGTGACCTGTATGACTGTATGGCGTTGTGGATAGTAAGGGAGGAAAAGACTTAATGGCATACAAGATGTTAATGTCATTTGGGATTGAAAGTGACATGCTGGGGATAGAAATGGCAAACTGGCAAAATGCTTGCTTCTTAAAACTGGAAATGAAATGTGGACAACCCAGTCCAATACCACTACAATTTTGACATGTTATGCAAAATAGTAGATGTTGTGGAAACTGCAGTAGTCATGTACAAAAGTATTGGGAGTACGGAGGTAATATTTCATGACTCTGTTATGGTTCACAGATGAAATACAAGAGTGCAAGAGAAGAAAGCTGAACTTTAAACTGTTTCGTCTGCCCTTCTAAGTGTGTCCTAGGATTGGAAAGTTTTGACATCTGGGAGTCCAGATGAAGCAAATGATATGTCCACAGAATTACACTTGAGATTAACACAACTGCAGGTGAAATAGAAAGAAAAAAGAAGACAATAAACTGGACAGATGATATTGTAGGAGAGATAATTAATGGACAGGACGAAAGGTCAGATATGAGAGAAAAGGGATGTCCATTTATGTGTGAGATACCTAGAACAAAATGGCAGATCATACTAGAAAGGTGTTAAACTGTACACTGTGCGGCTTTAGGAAGAATATTGTTAATATGCGTTTACTGTAAAGATTATTCACTGAGCACACAGAGGTAAACTGAACTGCCACATTGTGTAAGCAAATGGCTGTTTCATAAGTAACAGGTGTTGAGCATTGTGATACAAATTTTCCCTTAAAACCCAGGCAGAAATATCCATTCACTGATCTCCTCTGTAATAATTTCTGAAAAAGCTACCCCTACTGAAAATAGCCTTCAAACTTGCATTATGGACAGTTGTACTACCCTTGTTTCTCCTGCCAAACTTGTTGACTTGGGTCTCTTGAGGCAGTGTAGAAAATTGTCTCATGAACATAGACAACCCTCTACTAATAACACAATCTAGCACAGAGTGGAGAGATGTATTTACACCAAGTGTCTAGAATCCTTGCTCGCTCTCACTCAAAAGAGTAACATGGAGAAGGTTGTCAACTCACCCACCACTACATTTTCACATAGTACCACTACTCATACACATAGTATGAATCAAACATGTAAATTCATATATGCTGACGTTCTCTTGAAAAACTTACCAAAACATCAGAGACCTCTATAACACAAGTCTGCTACAGTTAACACAGTCTCCACAGCACCCATGACACATGCCAACACCAGTGTCTCACCACCAAGCCCGTAAGATGTAACACTCAAAAACAAAGTTTTCTTATCATTGGAGACTTAGTAGTAAGACACACAGATGTCACACTCACCAGGTTGGACAAGGAGAAAGTCAAATCACGCATGCACTCAGGTCTCTCAGCAACAAGTACCGTTAAGACTCTGTCATAGTTCATATTGGTGTGAATGACTTGAGATGTACCTTACTGGACTATATGAAGAGAGACATGGTCACGGTCTCTGAGTATGTGTCCCAGGCAGGTATGTCTCAAGCCTTGAGCAGCATACTACCCTCACCTAGAATGATGTCACAGTATAAACAAAAAATGATTGAGATCAATAATTGGCTTAGTTTCTGGTGTCACTCCAAGGGAATACAGTTCCTGTCTGCCTGGGAAGCCATGGTCGACAAACCTTGCTGCTTTGCCAGAGATGGTTTGCACCTGGTACCCCTAGGCTTTTGGCTGCTGGCAAAGGGTCTTGCCTCCCCCAGAGTGTCTTTTTTAGGCAAGGTCTCAAAAACATTACCAACATGAAATTAACCAATCAGAACAAAATAAGGGTCATGCTGCTAAATGCTAGGAGCTTGAACCAAAAACTGCACTCCCTGGAAGCACTTCTATCACTAGAATATGTGGATTTCTGTGCCATTGCAAAAACCTGGTTTAAGGACCCAACAAAGGAAAAGTACCCTCCTCAGCATTAACAGGCAAATAAGACAACTTATCAAATCCTCCAAGAGCTCCTTTGAGAGAAACCTAGTAAGTACTGCCAAGGATAACCATAAAGCGATTTACAGCTATGTACATAACCTAAAGGGTACAACCCAAGCATGTGCATAACTGGTGGTCAACGGTATCACACACACTGACCCCACAGAGAGCATGCTAGTGGATAGGTTTGATGAAAATTTCAGTCCCTTATCTCCTCCTAACTTACAACAAACCCTCCCCCAACCCCCCCCCCCCACCTAACATATCTGAAGAACAGGTCCTCAAAGCTCTCTCCAAGGCAAAGAACATGATCTCTATAACACCAGATGACATCCCGGGCTGTCTTCTAAACAGGCTAAAACATGAACTAGCATTACTACTAAGTACCTTTTTCAATCATCACCTAACCACAGGCTTTGTTCCTGTGAAATGGAGAACAGCTACAGTTATTCCCCTCCACAAAGGTAACCTAGCAGCACACCTGGGGGAATTACAGACCCATAAGCCTGATCAGCCTCATTTGTAAAGCCATGAAACATATTATTATTATTATTATGGACCTCATAAATAAAGACATAGGTGACCTCCAAACCCTGGATCCTACCCAATTTGGTTTTGTGAAGGGCAGATCCTGCCTGTTAAATATGGATTTCTTTGAAAGTGTGACCAGGGCCACTGATGAGAAAAGTCTGTGCACACAGCATACTTCAACTTGGCAAAGGTTTTTGCCACAATCTCACATTCAGACATTACCAATAAACTTAGCAAACTAAATTTAAACCCCTTCGTTGTAAGATGGGTTTCCAATTGGCTCACAAAATTAAAGTGGGTAACTCCATATCAGCCAGCAGACCTGTTACCAGTGGGGTGCCACAGGGATCCATGCTGGGCCCCCTACTATTTGGTATATGATTCTCAGGAGTTCAGTTCAAAACTAAAGGGTTGTGGCTGACCAAGTTTGCAGATTACTGCAAACTAGGTGCAATCATTGAATCCCCAAATTATGTCAGTATACTCCAGGAGGGTCTCACACAGACCAACAACTAGTGTATTAGTCATGGTCTCAAACTGAATGCAAAGAAATGCAACATCATTCCCTTTAGCACAAACAATGTCCTTTCACGCTATTAAATCAGCAACAAAACTCTAAGTACCCATGAAGTGGTAAAGGACTTGGGATTGACCACGACCTTAACTTCGACCACCATGTGTCTACCAAGTGATTTCCACGTGATTTTACCTGATTAGTAAATGCATTGTTTTGAGATCAAAAGAAATTATAATCCCCTTATACTCAACACTTATCCAGCCCATAATTGAGTATAACTCCCCATTCAGTATGTACCGTACTAAGCACCTGCAGCAGTTAGAGAGACCTCTGAGGTTTCTAACAAAGAAGATCAAGGGTCTCCAGCATTTCCCTTACACAGACTGACTAAAGTCCCTGTCACTATACTCCGTATCTTATAGATGTCTTAAAGGAGACTTATACCTGGCATACAGAGCAACCCAAGACCCAAACCTAATGAACTTACTGCATATCCATAAATTAAATGGGTCTAGGGCTACCCATTCCTGGGCCTTAAGTATGGCTTGTAACTTAAATAGGACATGCTGGAAGGGCATATTTATCTCCCAGCAACTGCCACATCTTTGGAACAGGCTACCAATTCATGTGAAACAGAGCACCTCTACAACACTGTTCCAGAGGAACCTGGATGAGTGGATGGGGCACCATAAATTCTTATTGGGGACAGTGCCCACAACCTTCATGGGCAGTCATCATTAAATGCAATCTTGGTTATTGACTAGTACTTCTATGGTATTATATTGGGTTGAAACAGCTAGACTTAAAATGGCCTCCGAGTCAATACCTAGTATCTCCTATAATCCTATGGTGTCTCCTATCTTAGTACGATTTAGCTCTGAAAACTTACTCATGATGTTCTCAGGATGTTTAAAATTTAGAACTGGGTATATGATCCATTTTGCAGGTGCAGGAAAGTATTTAGTTAGTGCATTTTGACTTTAGTCAGATATTTATTCATTTATATTTATTTCCATTTATTGACTGATAATGGATAAATGAAGAATGCTAAATATTGTGAAGGTTAACCACATGATGTTATAAATTTTGGGTTGATTTAAAACTTAAAATAAAAACTCCATCTTCCCCTACAGTTTAATTCAACTGTTAGTTTGCTTTTCTCCCTGCAGTATACTTCCAGTATTGTGTAGGTACCAGAAACTTGCTAGTACTTTATAAAACTTTTATTTCTGTGCCCTAAAATCAAAGGAAGGGAAAGACCATCTACTTTTTTTTAAACTTAACCTCTCAAATAATTTGAAGAGGAATTTGTCTATGCTTGCATGACATGGCACAGACAGAGAAATTTGATTTGTACTTAGATACTGCTGACAATCTTACAAAGATAATTACTCCTGCTGGTGTGAAGAGCTCAGCAATTGCTGTAAAAAAAGAGAGGAAAATAACTCACACTAATCCATATCCAATGTAGCCATGCCTTTCATAGCAAAACAAAGCAATTAGATCAGTCAGTGGTTCAAAGACAGTTGTCAACTCTCTTGACAAATTTACATAAGCAGCATCACAATATTCAAATGCTAAGCTTTAAACTTTAAACATTTGTTGTTTATACTGTTTTACATTTTAAGATGATTTAAATATGGTTTCAAAGATATCTGTGACATTTAAAGAAAAGTCAGAAAATATTTTTTTGTTGTAATTTCTTGTAAAGTAACAATACATGGGTATGCGTCTTTTGTGTCTGTGTCTGTATTTGGATGTGTGTATGCCTCAGTAATCCTGCTCAGTTGGGGTGGTTGTGCCTGTATTAATGCAATGCATCAGCCACCAGTGGTAATTACCACAGGGGCAGCCGAAAGGGCCTGTTCCTGCTTGCGATAATCACAGAATGATTCAGAGGCACAAAATAGATAATAATGAGGGCTTTCTTCATTGCAGCTAATGTGTCTCTGAATTGCAAAATAAAACAATGAAATTAAACAATAAAAAGTTGCTGCCCAATGAAATAACAATTTAAAATCTGAATGTTGAACTGTGATTGGAATTTGAAGAAATGTTTACTATTTTGATGAGTATTTTTTAAGAGGAATAAGAGGAATAATAAAAAACTGAAATGATCAAATGATAATATTAATGGGAACTCTTACTGTTGTTGAATAAATACATACAGCTGTTTTTAAAGGAATTATAAATATTTAGACTGAATAAGATGCTGAGGTACATGGCATTAATACTCAAGTAGAGGAGTAAAAACTACACAAGTAAATACTTTAAATGCATTAAATATGTGAAATGAAAGTATGAATGAATGTAGATGTATAGATACAAGGAAGAATGAATAGTCATTTGTAGATTAACAACTATTTGTGGGGGAGTGAGCTTGGGATGAGAAATTAGGAAGACCAACTTGAACAAAAAATATACACTTTTGCACTTATGTATTGCATAAGCTTGCTTTCACTTTCTGCCTGCTGCAGTTATTAAGAAGATGAGATTGGTATTACTTTGAATAGGTAGGCACATTATGTGCATGTGTAAGATTAAAAGAGGAAAAAGTAGATATGCTTGAAGTAAATACATCAATCATACTGACTCTGCTTTATTGACCAATAAAGAAACATTGCTGATTATAATAAAAAGATAGGAGTACAGGACATTGGGTTTGCTCACTGGCTGACTTGAGGCTGAAGCTGTGGCATGGTAAAACATGATGAAGACTACAAATAGCTACTGTTGACAATACTGACTAGACGTGGATGTTACAGTAAAAATAATGAAAATTTTATTTGCCAGTCATTAAATAAACTTTATGAGACACATAGTTTAATAGGAAAGACAGATGATATGTCTATCAAAGCAAAAGTGTGACAATGACTGGATAGAATTTAAAACAAATGCATTGAGAATGTTTATGGAAATATAATGTTCATGTAAATGACACTGTATGTTAAAAATGTTGCCCTGTGACAGGAGCTTTACAACTAATAAAAAGGAAAGGAAAGGAAATAAATAACTGGATGATATAATAGACTCAATACAAAGGCAAATAAGTGGGCAAGATTACATTTAAAAGTTAGGAGTGACTGGGGAGTTGACTGATTTTCAGCATGGCAATGTAATAGGCATGGTTTCATGTTAACTGATGGAGGGATTCTGGTTGAAAGATTAGAGGCTGTACTATGAATCAGTATGAAAGACAACATAATCAAAGAAGAAATATTTTTTTATAAAATGGTAAAAGCAATGGACTTAGAGAAGTGGGCATGTAAGGAAGGTTTAATGATATTAATGGTGGGGTAGTTATTGAGATTTATTGGTTCCAAAAATACATTCAGCTTTCATCCAAAATGAAATGGTAAAAGATCAAAAAGGAAAACAAAGACATATTTATGAAGAGCACATGATTTCCCTGCATGAAATTATAATAGTGATGACCAAGAAATAAGATATTGTATGACATTATTGTGAGACTTAAAGATCCACAGGAGCAAGAAGAATGCTGTTATGACAAGGATTATGAGAAAGTATAAGGTATAAACCAAAAAAACAAGAATTCCAAAAACCATACACATTGAGACTCTGTTGCACGGTAGAAACAGTTTATTGCAACTTCTGTAAAATCCAATAATGCTCCAATACACAACATAATACAATGGTTAAGCACTTTTACCTGTAGCAATCACAGGCTTCCTCAGAACAATTTTAAAACTTACAAAGTCAACCATATATACTACCAGCAGCTTCACATCATCCAGTAAACAAACAATTACTAATCTAACCATCCCATCTTTAAAGTGCTACTGCACTAGAAATCTTGTATACATACAATAAATCATAAAATCTGACATAAAATTAACCCATATAAATAGGTATATAATATATATGCAACATTTATATATGAATTAAAATATTAAAAGGTGTGTATATGCATTATTGTTGTTGTGTTTTCATAACTTAGCAGCCCTCAGTCTAAGCACACTATTTATGCTAATACAGTCGTTTAATCCCGGCGGGTTTTCTGCATCTAATTTAATCTGACAGAATAACTCTTGGTACTCTAATCTAGCCTCTGAACACCCCCCCCCCCCCCGAGGATCATTTGCCACTTCTTCTACAACAAAAAAAATTTAATTTAATGTTACTACAGTTCTTAGAATATTTATAAAGTGCGTTAGTTTCCTTTTCCTTAGCGATGTCATATGTATGTTCATACACTCTCCTTTTAAAACACCCCTCTGTCTTTCCAGTATAAAAACTCCAACATGTTTCACACACCACCAAACAAACCACCCTGACTAGGTTACAATTATAGTGTCCAAGGGCTTTCACAATGTAATTCCTAGCTGGTAAATAAATTTCTGACTTATCCAGCATATACGTACATTGATTACAGGACCGTCACTTAAATGTGCCTAACCTTCTGGTTCTTGCCAAATAAATACCCATCTCTCCTTTTTCAAACAATTCCTTCAAATTCATGTCCCTTGTTCTTAAAAATATGGGAATTTCTGGAATAAAACTTTTTGTTTCTTCAGTCATCATCAATATCCCCCAATATTTCTTTGTAATATTCTCAAACTCCAATGATGCTGATGAATAAATATGTATAAAACAGGGTCTATATTACATGACTGAATGGTCAAATAGTTGAACACTTAATAGTTGACCCGTAATAATTGAACCACCATAATGCCGAACGGTTCAATGGAGATCTCCATACAGTGTGGAAATGGAAGTTTTCCATTGTCTGCACTATAGTGCGATCTCAGAGTTGGTATATTTAAGTAGTGGGGGTGTGTGGGGGGTGCCACAATAGATCTGAAAGTAGGACTTTCAATATTCTTATGAGTTTTGGGAATGCCAAACAATACTGGAATATGTGGCTTCTCTACATGTAAAAAGTTGTATAATCTCTTATCTAACATTCCTTGTAACAAATGGTCATATAAATAAAACTCAATTTTGGAATATGCAATGTTAATTTCATTCTTTGAAACAACAGACTATTTAACATCATAATTCAGAATTTCAAGCATAAAAGTTTCATAATCTAGAGAGTATATAAGAGCCACCCCCCTTTATCAGGTTTCATCACCCTACATTTATTACTTTGAAGAGTCTGTATAATTTCTTTTTCAAATTCTGAAAAATTATACACAATATTCTGCTTCATGTTCATATTCCTAATATCCCTCTCTACAAGCTCTTCAAAAATCCTTAGAGTAGGGTTAAGTGGGGGATTAAACAAACCTTTTCTGTTTAAATCAGACGTCACACATTTCTGTCCCTTAAAAAACACGTTTAAATTAAGGTTTCTCAAAAACTACTTAACGTCCACCAGTGCCCTAACTAGACTTGATGGACAAATGGGGACAAATTGAAAAGCTTTGGTAAATAATGTAAAGTACTGCTTATCAATCTCAATGTCTGTGTAATTAAAAATATTAAAATTGTCGTAAGTGCATTTTCTACCTCCATGACTCAGAGTGATATCTTTCTGTATAACATTTAACTCATTCCTTGTTCCCAATATTGTCCTGGTGTGTAACTGTTGTTCCGTGTTTGATTCCTCACATTGCCCCAACCCCTTCATCTGCCCCTCCCCTTAGTATTGGTTGTAATTGTTGAAACCATTGAAATGCCCCTATTTCTGGGCTATTTGTTTACTTCTCCTTAGTGGGGGGACACCTAAAGGGTGTGCTTAGGTAATTTCATTAATATGAAACCAAAGGAAAAACACCCACAAGGGCAGATGTCAATGAAATTGAGGTGAACACCACAAAGTACAGTCCACCTCCAGACTGAGCAATCACAATTTATTAATAAAACAGGACTAAGCGCTTTCGCCAGTAATCTGGCTTCTTCAGAGTCAATTAACTACACATTTCTTACAATTTAAATACTACACATTTAAATCTCATTGGTTGAAACTGGTACCACCCTTACATTAATTAATACACTTAAAAACACACAGTCAATAACATTACTAAAAAAAACTTTCCTAGTCCTAGTACACTTAAAATACTCTCTAATTATATACATTGTGTGTACAATATAAACTAAAATGTACATATGTATTATATATATAAATCTAATCATTAAAATCATATTATAAGAATTTTTATACAAAAACCAAAACAAAATATTGTTGTACACCATCTCATACAATTCTTAATTGTCTACCTTACTTTACCAAATTTTAAAATTTTAAAAATTTGAAAATTAAAAATTTTGAAAATTTAACAGTTTAAAAGTCTAAATTTGCTGGGACTTAAGCTTCAAAATTGGTTTAAGTGAGACATAGTCGTTCAGTCCAGGAGGTCTGCAAGAATCTAATCTCATCTGCCATTCTGTTTCTAGCGCACCCACCTTGTTGACTATGTCACCACCATTACCATAATCCATAACCCGTCCAATAACAAAAAATATAAATCTATTAAAATCTCTACATTTAGTGCTGTGTAAATAAAGTGCATTGTGCATGTCTTTCTTCTTGATTGATCTATTGTGCTCTGCCACCCTGTCTCTCAACCTTCTTGTGGTCTTACCCACATAGTATGCTTCACAGGATGTACATGATGCCAAATATACTATATTCTTAGTACAACAATTGCACTGCCCAGGGCAAGGAATAGTATATTTATACCCACTCACACATACATATGTGCTCTCATTAATATATCTACAACATCTGCAGAAACCACACTTTTTCATGAGTGATTTAAAGGTGTTCCTTTTCTTCTTTTCCAAAATACCCTTTAAATTCTCTCCTCTACTATACACAAATCTTGGTTCAGTACCCAAAATCCTTTTAATTTCCTCACTCAAGGAATAGTTCCAAATGTTTTTCACTATACCTACCACTTCTGTCGTTCTGTGATTGTATTTCAGTACTAATCGTGGCCCATCATTTCTCACCATACTTCCATTTTGCTTTGCTACCAATGATGATGTTCCAGATTTTAAAATTGGTGCATAGTTACTATTCCTTTCCCTAAATACATCCCTTCTAACGCTTAAAAGCAGTTTAAGTGGGTATCCTCAATCAAGGAACATACCAATCAACTTAAAAATCTCTAACCTAAATTTAACATCATCACTTACCAGTCTAGATGTCCTCACCATTTGCCCTTTTATTACTCCCTTGCGTTGATGAAAGGGGTGACAGCTATTGAAATGTAATAATGAGTTAGAATAATTTTCTTTTCTGTAAATATTACTCTCAAATCCCATTTCCTTCTTACTAATTGTCAAATCTAAATAGTTAATTCTGTCCTCATTCCAATAAAAAGTGAATTTTAAAAATTCTGTTGTTTCACCTAAAAATTCCACAAATTCTATAGTTGAATGCTCATCCCCCTTCCACAAAATCAATATGTCATCCAAAAATCTATTGTAAAGTAATATTTTTTCTCTATATTTTTCTGATGACAAAATGTATGTTTTCTCCCATGTAAGTAGCACTGCATTTGCAAAAACCGGCGCGCATCTCGCACCCATCGCCACGCCTGACACCTGCTGGAAAAGCTCTCCCTCAAAGGAGATAAAATTATTCTTTAGAACCAACTCCATTGAACCAAGCAAAAAATTAGCATTAACACCTTCTATTAGTCCACTTTCAAAAATAGCTTTGTAGAACATCTCCAACCCTTGCTCGTGTGGAATCACAGAAAAAAGGTTTACCACATCAATTGTAAGGAAACCAAAGTCATTGTTTTCTATCTCACATGTTCTTAATCTATCAAGACAGTGCCATGAATCTTTAATAATGTGTTCGGCTGCACTAACTACAGGCTTAACCGAATTGTCTATAAAGGCCGCTAGAGCTTCTGTCTTAGATCCCCTCGCTGATACTATAGGTCTAAACTGCAATTTCTCAGTGCCTTTATGGACCTTTGGAATTCCAAACAATGTAGGTAATCTTGGATGTTGCACATTTAAATACTCATATTCAACTTTATTAATGTTTCCCTGAAACAATGCATCATGTAAAAAAACATCTATTTTGTAGTATGCCCTGGTCATTTCATTTCTCGATACCCTCACATACGTATCATCATTGTTTAAAATATATGAAATTTCCGAAATATAGTCAATCCTAGACATCACTACCATCCCTCCCCCTTTGTCAGGTTTCATACATCTATATTCACCTGATTTCTTAAGGGAATCCAGTAGTTCCCTCTCCTGTTTTGAAAAATTGTCATCCACCAGTACAAATTTGTTCAAACTTTTCCGTAGCTGTGCTTCCACTAATCTTTCAAAACATACAACCTCTGGACTAAGAGGGGGCATGAAACAACTCTTCCTTTTTAAGTCATTAACATCACCCACCACCTCCATAATTCCACTATTTATGTCCTTTCTCTCAGATGCAAAAAACATTTTTAAGTGCATTTGTCTAGTGAAAAGCTTGATGTCCATTAATACCTGGGCAATATCCAATTTAAACATCGGCACAAAATTTATGCCTTTGCAAAACAATTCAAAATATGTGTCGTCTATTGACAAATCAGTATAATTGTAGATATGATAACCTCTTTTCCTTAACACCTGATGATTTGTACCCTCTATTACACATATCTCATTGTTTGCATTACTTGGCTGAGGTAAATCATGTAATTCATGTAAATCCATATTATCTATAAATGTGGTCTCATTTGTCTGATCAATCAATGCAGAAAATTCACCAACATTATTAAACACTTCTTCTTCACGATTACTTACATTTTCACTGTTTACATTTGTAAAAACATTGTTACTCAAACTAACATCATTTATGTAGCACATAACATTTTCGTTTTCATTTTCTTCACCATCACTTAAACTTTCAACATTTGTATCTAAAAAAACCTTATTGCACATTTCACCATCATTTGAACAGCACAAAACCTCACTTGTATTAAGTTCATTTATCGTATTCAAGCTCATCCCAGCATTACCATCAAAATAATGGTTCAATATCTCCCTCTTCTGTTCATTCTCCCACCCCGAGAGTAAGTCCTCTCTGAATCCCCCAATGTTGTGTCTCTGTTCCGTAGCCTCTCCGATCTCCGAGGGCCATTTTCCACTTCTAAAAAATCATCGTCATCCCCCCTGGCCCCGGCGTTGTTATCTGTATCCACAAAATTACTCTGCTCATTGTCTCTATCAGCTCTAAAAGCTTACTGGCGAAAGCGCTTAGTCCTGTTTTATTAATAAATTGTGATCGCTCACTCGTCTGGAGGTGGACTGTACTTTGTGGTGTTCACCTCAATTTCAATTTCATTAATATGACTCTCATTATTAAATGCTTCATCATTCCCACCTTCAACATCCCTCACAACGTGATTGTAAATTCTTTTCGGTGGTGGGTAAGCTCTACCCTCTTGATATTCAATTAAATCCCTTTGTAACTTTTTTATCTTTCTATTAATCACCCTCTTACAATGAACATCAATTTCTTTAAAAACATCATCATATTTAGCTTTTTCCATATTAAATACACAGTCTGCAGAGATTTTGTTATGCAACCCATTAACCTCTTTTAACAAGGTTTCTTTCTGTGCTACATAATTTCTTATCATAACTTTTAACATTTCTATTCCAAAGTTATTGAACAATTCCAAAAGTTCTTTATGAAACTAACTTCTGGGTAAAACACTGTCAGGATATTTAAACAATCTGAATCCCTTTGGTACTCTTGCAGTATTTGCACATTCAGTTAAATAGTTTATCTCCATCTGTATGTTTTTTAATGCTGATAGTTTCTATTTAAAAACTTTTAACAAGTCAGAAAAAGTCTCATTCGTTTCTGGTATCTCTTCAGAAAAAATAAACTTCTTACCAGTCCAAGACTCAAACAAAAAGGCTTCCAAACATGTTCTAGAGTCCCCTTGATGGTTAATCCTCTGTTTATTCACAAAATTAGTGCTCACCAATTGCGAACACTCATCGCCTCCCTTCTTGTTTCACATTGTACGAAGTTGCTCCGTTGCGTTTGCACTGATTGGTGGTTATGTATAAGGTACAAAAGAAGTACATTTTAAATTTTCATAAATGTGAATATTGCATGCTGTGCTGATTTCTTTTTTAAATGGGAAACCTTTATTAAATTATCATGTATGACATAGGCAATTATACATTTATGTAAAGGAAAACAAACCATATTGATACAATTTTAGTTGCAAACTTTATATATCATAAACCATGTTGACATAATTGCAGTTGCAAACATTATACATCACTTCTAATCTATCCAATCATTATCGGTCAAACATTACATAGCTTACTCAAATCCTCCCTTCTTTTAAACATTGTTCCTCCTCATGCATTGTTCCCACATTTCCCATTTTTATGTAATTTGCTCCTACCCTTTTCTAAAGATCTCAATTCCAGTTGTTTTATCACTGTTACTATATCCACTACTTCTAGTACAGTTAGTTTAGACTTTGATTTACATTTTCTAGTAATTGCTTTTTGGCAGCCATCATAATTAGACTCAACAAGGCCTTAGTATGTCTAGGCAATTCTGATTGTGTTTCATAGCTCATTAAAGAATTTCCTTAGTTACAGCAATTTGGTCATCCAGTATCTCTAACAAAGTAGTCAGCAGGGAATCTTTAACGTCTGTCAACTCATTGCACTCCCACAAAATATGTCCCCAATTATCTCTGTCTTCCCCATCACACCTCCAACATTTGCTGTCTACCTGAGGAAAAATTCTTTGAAGTCTATTTGGGGTATAAGAATACCTATGTAAACACTTCTAATCAACTCACCTACATCTTCTAGATTCTGTTGCATATTTGGGAGACATACAAATATCCCCCATTGTTTCTTTTTGAATTACTTATCTGATCTGTCTTCACAATCCTTCTAACCTCCTCTAATTGATTCTTATAGTTATCATGCAATATTTTATATGCTGTTCTAATAATTCCTTTTTTAACAGCAGCTTCTGTTTTAGATTCTACTAAAAACTAGTACTGGTCTTTCATTTAGGACCCCTATTTCTTCCTCTTTGCCTGTACCCTGATATCAGTGCTTGATAGGGAAGGCTATCTATAGCCTGCAGTCCAAATTAATTCTTGGTCTCTTCTCATTCTATTGCCTTTCCCTCTCTAATTATTTGCTTGCAATACCATGTTTTTTTTTTGCCAGTTTTCTCCAATAAGTTCCAGCCTCCTATTGCCTGTTGTCTGTATCCTTAATTGCAGTCATCCCTATCAGCAGAACCTCCTTTCTCCATTCCCTTGTTGGCTTAGTTCTTAGAATACGTTCTGCTACTTTATGAATATAATATTTTTTTTAATATAACTGGTAAAAAAACTAAAAACTACTAAATCCACAAGAAGCAAAGTGGAAGAAACAAGTCCAAATATAAAAAACTATTTAATGAAGTGCTTTTCATTATTGCGTTGCAATAACTTCTTCAGATACACTAACGTTCACACATTCAAGTTAAATATCATAGTCAAAACATCATGTGATGAATGAAATCCAATCAACTAACTTGCTGTAAAATTACTATTAATTAATGTTAAAAAAATCAAAATTGTCACCATATTTTAAAAAGGCTCTAAGAATCCAGACATAGTAATATTATACAAATACATATTAAATATTTATACAAGCTGTTTCTACATTACAGACTTAGAAAATAGGTGAAAGATATATATAATATGTATACGTAAAAAAAAAACTTTTTTATGTTTTCACCTATTCAAACGTTTTAATTTTAACAAACAAGCTATGTTACATGCTTCATTCAGTCCAGGATAGTGAAAGGCAGTTGCCAGTATAACTCCAATTCCTCAAGCAATAGGGCACTGGGGCCACCTCTAATATCTGATTCAATCTGATCTATTGCTTTGAAAGCAAACATGTCCCCCTGTCATTTGTGAATGTCTTGCTAAGGCATTATCAGTTTTATCCCTGTCAATAGCATACAAGTGTTCATATATTCTATCTCGCAGTCTACGTTCTGTTTTCCCAACGTAGAATGCAGTACAGGATTTGCACTTAGCTATATACACAACCAGTTTTGAATTGCATGTCAATTTTAATTAAGGTAAAATATAACATCATTGATGACAAATGAACTCCCTACATCAACCAGTCTACAATATTTACACATACCACAAGGAACCATGCCAGCTTTTTTAACTACAGACCTGGGGTTCTTACTTTCCAGTAAGTTCTTAAGGTTACTACCTCTCCTAAATACTATCTTAGGTGAAATTCTTAACTTCTCAACCAAGAATTTATTATAAGTTATTAACTCCCAATTTTTGTGTTTAATATGTGACACAGCAGAACTATCCATATTATAAGTAGTAATAAAGCTGCACTTGAAGTTAGAAGGCATTTTTATATTAAGTAATGCTGTTTTTGATGCTAGCACCTCAGGCTTTGAATCATTAGATAGTTCATACATTAATAAAGGGCGCTCTGTTTTAAATAAAATTGGGCTGATAACCCCATTTTCTCTCTTAGATTGCACTTCAACCACTAAAGAGTTTGTTAAATCAATCGGGTACCCGCGACTCTGGAACATGCTACTTAAAAGTTCACATTCAATTCTAAAGTCAGAGTCTAGTGAAACCATTTTTGCTGCTCTCACTAACTGTCCTTTAACAATGGAGCGCTTTTGTATAAAGGGATGGCTACTAGAAAAATGCAAAAAAGAGTTACAATAGGTATTTTTTTCTTATGGATTTGTTTTTTAATATCTCCATGTTTTTTGGGTTTCTATTACCATGACGGGAATGAACCGCATTCCTAACTCAAAGTACAATTAAAGTTGATGAAATTAGTATCATTTTAATCTTTGATGTCAGCCAAAAGTGCTTTTCGCAGCACTCGTAATATGTCCAGTAGTGACTCCTTCTGCAATTCGTATGGAGTTACATGTATTGATATCATATCTAAATATGATTGTAGATTATTTTTTATAAGACCCGTTACTCCTACTACTATTGGAACTGTCTGGGTATCTTAATTCCACATTGTTCTCATTTCTGCCTGCAAATTGTGATATTTTATGACATTGCGTTTGTCTGCTGCAAGACACTGTAGTCACTGGGTGTAGCGATTTCAGTGATCAATGCTACTTTTGTCTTCTTTTCATGGACCACTATATCTAGTTTTCTAGCATGTATCTTTTGAACTGTTGGTAATGGGTGATCCCAGGTGATGTAGACTTCATCATTTTATATGATGCTGTGAGGCTGATATTTCCAGTGTTTTTCAGCTACTTCAGTACATAATGTTTACATAATTCTCAGTGCAACAATCTTGCCACATTATTATGCCTTTCGGTATATAGTACTTCTGCCATTAGTATGTCACACCCAGCAATAAGATGTGCAACTGTTTCCAATTCTGTTTTACAAAACCTACATTTGTCTGTTTCTCCCACATGTTTAATGGACTTTGTAAACCAACGTGTACGTAGCCCACTATCTTGGGCCATCAATACTGACCTTTTATCTTTTGGTTTGAATTCACCTCTCCTTAACTATTCCTCCATTCGATCCTGATCAATATGAGGTTCTTCCAGAAGTTTTCTATACTTGCAAATATATTTATTCATTTTCCACATTTCTTGCTTTCTTATCTGATCCATTTCCTTATATTCTTTCTTTTGTTTTTGACACATTTAATTACTGCCTGATTTTTATCTACTTCTGGTTTGATTTGCATTCCTGCTTAACATAGACATGCTTCTGTTAAAATAATATTCTTTATGGTTATTGTTATTTTCTTTAAGGATCTGCATCCAAAATCTCAGTCTCTCCTTATTTCTTGAGCTTCTCCCATATCATCATCATCCCTTTCCACTCTCAGTTATAGGCTTCTGCTTGTGCTATGTATCAGAGTCTTAACTGTTTCGCTCTGAAATACCTCTTCAAATTAGGTATTTCCAAACTGCCTTGTTCCATTAGAAAATTCAATTTATCCTACTTGACACATGCCATCTTCCCCTCCCAGATAAAATCTTTCACTTCTTTATTAATTGCTATCCACAACTTCTCCTCTGGTTGATAAAAATATAGCTGACCTGTGTATAAGACTAAAGGGACTAAAAACATTTTAATTGCTTGTATCTTGTTATTCATATCCATATAACAGAGCTTCCAATTTCTCAGTTTTTGTATTATCTTTTGTTTAGTCTTTCTCTTCCCACCTATCCTTACCTGCCACAACAGAATCCTTTTTGGTCCACACTC
This sequence comes from Protopterus annectens, assembly GCF_019279795.1. NCBI lineage: Eukaryota > Metazoa > Chordata > Ceratodontiformes > Protopteridae > Protopterus > Protopterus annectens. Next base: position 274,427,053 of record NC_056729.1, on the reverse strand, counting down.
TAATTTCTTCATTTTATCATGTCCTCATAAATATGGATGTTGCTGAACCAATTCATGTAAGGATACATAATTTCCATCTATTGCCTTTGTTTTAGCTTCATTAATTTTGTATCCCAAAAAGATTTGAAACTGCCTCAAAACATTCCATAACACTGGAATGTCCTTTTCTGTTTTATCAGCTATAAAATAATGTCATCTGCAAACAGATCAACTTTTTTTGACTACCATACAAATTATATCCTTGAATTTCTGAGTGCCTTATTTTCTTTGCCAATGGTTCTAAGTATAATGCAAATAACAAAGGGAAAAGAGGACACCCCTGCCTGGTTCCACTACTCAAAAATAAATTATCAGAGAGGAAACCACTCACTTTAATTTTTGCCTCTGATCCCTCATATATATCCTCCTAATCAACCTTATAATTTTATAAGGGAGTGCAAATGCTTCCATTGCCCTACTCTTAAACTCCCAGCTTACTCTGTCAAATACTTTCTCTGCATCAAGACTGACCAACATTATTCTGTGAGATTCCCCCTATTCTGCAACAGTTTAAAATGTGTCAGTCCCACTAAATAATTCTTGTTACTTCGTAATGATCTCTCTCTCTTCCTTTTATTTCCCCCTACTTTTAAACTCCACTTTAATTTTATCCCACTCCCTAGCTGTATTTTCAGAAGAAATTTCTATATTCTCTAATAAGTCCCAAATAATTTCCATTACTCATTCCTTAAATTTCTCTCTTTTCAATAAATAGGTGGGAAAGTGCCACTGTCTCATTTTTATTTCATTACTCTGCATTTTTATTTTGGTTATTATTGGCGAATGAAATAGTTATTGGATATTGAAATAGTTATAACACTTTCAATTAAAAGCACACATTCCTGTGAAATGCAAGTTCTATCTAGCCTAGCCCAGTTTTTGTACCTTGGGGAATAATAGTAAATTCACTCCGAATTCCTACTACTGAATTCACATCTTCCATACCAAATATTTTCATATATTTTTTTCAAAGATGTACCTTCCTTTGTTATATTATCCCTTCTGGGCCCCCAGATATGTCTTCACTGCTGTAAATCATATTCCAGGCCCACCAATAAGTAATAGTCTCTGGTGAAAGCTGATCATTTATCCCAGAATTTTTTAAACCCCTGTTATAGCAGTTGTAGGTTGAATATAAGTACATGCCAGTGTAATCCTCCTCCCTTGCCAGTAGCACCTTAGTACTACAAATCTACCAGTATTATCTTTTTTATCCTCTTTTATCACTATGTCTAGTGTAACTTCCACCCTCCATAACTCTTTTAACGTAGCAATGATGGAAGCTAGTCACAGAAAAAAAACAGTGCCTATAGATTGGCTACTGTGCTAGTTACAAGTCAAAACTCCAAGCCCTACCTACTGTTATGACTTTGGTGAATAGCAAACTCACTGAGATACTAACAGGCAACATGGTGGCAAACACAGACAAACTACAGATGAGGTTCAGCAAGGACTTAGTCTTTCTAGAGGGTACTGCTGCCTTTCCAAATATGGTTACGCTTTTATATGAATGTGAAAGGTTAAGCTAGTTGGGAAAGTGATAGTCAGACCATTTTCGAACCACAAATAGCAAGATCTTCACTATGACAGGGTAACTTCAAGACTGTCTCAAAGCAAATGGAAAATACTTAAAGTTGCAACATATTACTGCACAAGCCAGCTTCAGGATTTCTGAAAATCAGCAGCAGCAGGAGCAGCAGCCCCCTTTTTTCCATTTTAGCCCCCTTTTTTCCATATTCTACAGGGGATCAGTGTTTTGCATCAACTGTTGTCATCCTTCTCAATTCAGTGTCATTCTCCTACTTTCTTAGATAGTCATTGTAGAGCAGAGTGAGTGATGTGCTTTATGAAGCATACCAAGTAATGAATGTGCACATATAAATAGCAGGCATGTGTTCTACCTAGTGCTATTTTGAAAGTGCAGTCAGAGAGTAAGCATGTGAGAATGAATGCAGTTAGTTGTATATATATGTTTCCTAAGTTAATAAGTTACAATCGGGATGTGTTTGTACATAATAAAGTGGCTTGAACAGAACCCATAAAGACTTGTCTATTACATCCTGACTAGACAAGCAACATGGTGTCAGAACAGGGATTCCAAAGATTGATACTCGGAGCCATGGGGTGCAGAGATAACAGTGAAGGTAAACTAAGAGAAATGAGCATGAAAAAGATCCGGAAAAGAACCAAAGGTAATGAAAACTTGCACAAGTAGTTTACTTTATAAAATAAGATAAAACAGAGCATTACAAGGGCACAAACCACATTATTAAACAAGCGAGAGGCACAAAAGGTTTATTAAAAAAGCAAAATGGTTATGATTAAGATATTTGATAAAACAATTATCTGAAAAACAAAGCAAGTATTTTTAAAGCAAAATGGGAGTGTTTACACTAAAACGAGCACAAGAAAAGTACAATGGGCATGAAAAGAAATTAAATGAACAAAACAAATATAATAAGGGTAAAAAGGGTACATTAAGTATAAATAAAGCAAGGAGACTGCATTTTTTTTGGCAAAGTGCTGTATTTTGGCATAACTATGACTACGTATCGTATCAAGGTCATAATTAGAGTTATTCAAAGTATCTCAAAGTATGTAAAAGTGCTTACAGTGTGAGGTTATTACTGAGCATGTATTCTAAAGAGTTTATTTGTGTGCAAAGTGCAACTATTTCATAAAGTACAGTCAAAGTACAGACATTTTGAAATGTTTCTTGTGCTGGGAGTGTCTATTAGCAAAGTACCACCATTACAGAGTGTTCCTTGCACTGTAAAGAATTATCTAGCACAGTACAACCATTTTGGGAATGTTTCAGTGCACTGTGTACTGTGTATTTGCAAAGTGCAGTTACTACAAAATGTTTCTTACTCTCAGCTTCTTCTGCCTAGTTCATTTACACAGTGCAGTTTTTTAAATGTTTCTTACATTAAGTGGTGATTTCTTACTGTGCAACAATTTTAAGAGGGTTACACTGCCCAAGAGACTTATTTCGCAAAGTTCAGTTATACAGAGGCTTGTTGTGTTGTTGGGCAAAGTTACAAATACTGGCATAAATTTCTGGAATATGTGTATGTTCATGCATGTTTGCAAAACCCTTCACTGGTATTTGTTAATGTGACAGATGGATTTCGAAAACCCTCACCACTTGTATTTGATCAGAATATTGCAGAGAATTGGAGAACATTTGAGCAAGAGTATGATATTTTTAAACAAGCAGTTCATTCTGACAAAGATACATGCACCAAGGCATTCATTTTGCTAAACCTAGCTGGGTCAGAGGCCATTGAAAGAGAGCATTCAATTGTATATGCACCAGCAGTATATGAGGGAGAAGGTGAAAATTGTCAACTCACAGACAAATATTGCATCAGAGAGGCATTTGTTTTACACAAGAGATCAGAAACCAGGGGAAACTTCTGCAGCTTATATTATAGACCTAAGAAACAAAGCTAAAATGTGTCAGTTCGGTGACTTAAAAGATGAGTTAATAAAGGACAGGCTTTTGTAAAAACCAAAGGAAAAAGGAAGTGACTAAAGCCTCATTATGATTGTTTTTTCAATGTTATTTAAACCATTGCTGGTCTTTACACGATCTGAAGAATGCAGTTTATGCTGAAAGCGCTCATCGTATTTTATTTGTTTTATCAATAAAAGCTCATTTTCTTCTTAATCAAGTGGAACTTGCTCATTCTTTGCTGTGGTGACATCTACAGGATTTTGCTTCTTGTGCAGTCATTATTGGGTGTCAGAGACAGTTTGAGAATGAATCCGCTTTCTTTTACCAAAGAAGTTCATCATATAAGCACATATCCTAGTTCCAATTTTTCTGAAGCCATTTTCTCAGAGTATGCTGATGTTTTCAATGACAAGTTAGGCAAACTTACAGTTGTGTATTCTATGAAATTAGACCAAGAGGTCAGTCCAGTAGTCAGACCAGCAAGAAATGTTCCAGTAGTTATGCAAGATAAAGTCAAAGTTCAGTTGGATAAAATGGTGCAGCAAGGTGTAATTTGTCCGGTTACAGAAACAACTAAATGGTTGTCATCCTTGGTAGTAGCCCACAAGAAAGACTCAGATGAAATCAGAATATGCATTGACCCAAGAGATTTGAACAAAGCCTTAAAGAGACAACATCATCCAATGTGTACAGTCATATAGATCATAGCCCTAATACTGAATGCCACTGTTTTTTCTGTCTTGGATGCAAAAAGTTCATTTTGGCAAGTAATGCTTGATCGCAAATCCTCATTACTGACCACTTTTGTTATCCCATTTGGCAGATATAGATTCCTGAGGATGCCATTTGAAATAAATTTTGCAAGTGAAATTTTCCAGTGTGCAATGGAGCAAATGTTTTCAGGTTATCCTTGTGCCATAATAGTAGATGATGTATTGGTTGGAAGCAATGGTGCAGAGCATGACAGAAACCTTAAGAGAGTTCTCGACAGAGCATGGGGTGTGAACTTAAAGCTCAGTCATCTAAAGTGCAAATTCAGGCTGCCAGACGTTACTTACATAGGTCATTTATTTACCACCACTGGCTTAAGACCAGACCCATCTAAGTAAGCAGCTATCCTTGAGATGTCTGCACCAGATAACATTCAAGCTCTACAGTATTTCCTTCGCATAGTCAACTATCTAGGCAAGTTCATACCAGACGTCAGTGAGTTGATAGCAGCTTTAAGAGAGGTAACATGCAAAAATGTTACATGGTCTTGGTTGGAACAGAAGACCTTAAGCAAAACAATTGGTACCCCACCTACATTAAGATACAATGATATCAATAAACCAGTCACTCTTTCCTGCGATGCTTCAAAAATTGGTCTTGGCACAGTTATTCTTCAGGAAGGCAAACCAGTAGCCTATGCATCTAGAACACCAACTCAAACTGAGATGCAGTATGTTCAAACTGAGTAAGAACTTTTGGCAATAGTATTTGCACGTTCAAAGTGTCATGATTATATCTTTGGTTGAGCTATTTAGATTGAAACTGATCACCAACCTCTTGTTACTATTCTAAAGAAGCCTATGCATTCTGCTCCAGTGAGATTACAAAGAATGATGCTCAAGTTGCAAAAAAATGCAACTTTAAAATAGTCTATATGAAAGGCAAACTACTTTATCTGGCTGATACCTTATCCAGATCACCCAGAAATACAACATAACAGATTGACACAGAGAATTTTGACTGTGACATAATGGCAGTACATAATTTTTCTACCATGGGACTTGATGAGCTGAGAGATCATACAAAGACTGCTCCAGTGTTGCAAAGGCTCAACCACTACATTAATGCTGGATGGCCGTCAAAGCAATCTAGTGTATCATCTGAAATGCAAACCTATTTTCCTTACAGAGGTGAGATGTTGATGGAAGATGGCATTATTTTCAAAGTTCCTGAAATTGTTGTTCCTGCTTCCTTACAACATGAACAGATCTAGATTTTGCATCATGGTCACCCAGTTTCTGACTCTACCAAAAGTAGGGTAAGAGAACTAGTATTTTGGCCTCCTTTAGTGAAAGACATTGATAAAGTACTTTCTTCTTGTTCAGTATGTAATAATACTAAACCGCATTTGCAAAGAAAACCACTTCAGCTAAGTCAAGTTCCTGAACTACCTTGGTCAACAGTAGCCACTGACATATTCAAGTGGAACAATCAACATTACTTAGTATTGGTAGACTCTTATTTGAACTGGTTTGAGATTGATTTACTACCTAATCTAACTTCCAATACTGTTATTACCAAATTGCAATGTAATTTCTCAGTCCATGATAGTCCACACACAAGTTATTTCTGACAATGGTACTCAATTTATTAGTCAGTTGTTTCAGAAATTTGCAGGAGAATGGGACCTTGTACATGTTAATAGTAGTCCAGAATATCCACAGTCAAATGGACTAGCTGAATGTGCAGTGCAGAGTGCAAAGCAGCTACTTGAAAGGTCAAAGTGTGACAACACCAATGTCTTTTTGAATTTACTTAATCTCAAAAGCATACCCCCATGATGATATATTTGCCTTGCCTACTCAGAGGCTTCTATCCAGGCAAACCAGAACAACATTGCCTATTAGTTCCAGTTTTTGAGGCCTAAAGCTATAATCAATGGAACCATCAGAGCCCAATTATTCAGGAAGCATTCTGTCCAGAAGTCCAGTTATGATAAATTGAGCAGATTTCTTCATCCACTGAAAAAAGGAGAGACAGTGAGGTTACAAATGACAAAAGGTTTTGACCGGACTGGTCAAGTAACAGGTATATGTACCTAGCTGAGATCCTACTTTGTAGAATCTGAGGGTGTGGAGTGCAGGAGAAATCGCAGACATCTCCTTCCTGTACCAGAATTGTTATCACAGCATTGTTCCTTTGATACAGACTCTAGATCTCAGAGCAATCCAGACAATGTTCCTGTTTCAGAACGTCTTACCTTCTGATTCCATTCCTGAGGATGTTCCCAATATTCCTTTCCATTCCTGAAGATGTTCATAATATTCCTAAGGTTGAACATTCAGCAGAGACAGTTCTAGTTGCTAAGTCTAATTCTCAGTTTTAAAAGTCACATGATTTGGTTGCACGCCCAGACCTGGTATGAAATACACAGCAACTTCGACATAACTGTATGTATGTACATAGTTCTATATAAATTCATGAAAAAAAATCTCTCAGCATTGCACGATCTATTTCTCAAAGAGGGAGGATGTAGAGCAGAGTGTGTGATATGTCTTTAAGAAGCATAGCAAGTGATGAACGTGCTTGCATAAATAGCAGACACGAGCTATACCCAGTGCCATTTTGAAAGTGCAGCCAGAGAGTAAGCATGTGACAATGAATGCAGTTAGTTGTATATATGTTTCCTAAGTTAAAGTTACTAAGTTACAATTGTGATGTGTTTGTACATAATAAAGCTGCTTGAACAGAACCCCCCACAAAGACTCATCTATTACATCCTGACTAGATGAGTGACAGTCATGCCTGATTGCCTTAGGTCTTCTCTCACATACTCCAGCTACCTCTTTGTTTCACACTCTCATTTTCTCTTGTCTTCTTCCTCTGTGTTTCCAAATCTTCTTCACCTGATTGTTTTCTGCTTTCCCATACATGTGCCTAAATTCCTGTAATCTGATATTCTTGACCTTCACTACAATTGATGCTACAAGGTCTTCTGCTCGGAAATCCTTATTTTTTTCATCTATCCCACAGTGTGCATCCTACCAGATGTCTAAAGCACTTCAACTCCATCACTGTCAGCTTCCTCAACTGTTCTGCCTTCATTGCCCAGGTTTCTGTAGCATACAGTAGTAATGGTCCCATCATTGTTTTGTACACCTTACTTTTCAGCTTCTTTGGCATTCTTCTGTCACACACTACCTCTGATAGTCTGTGTCAGTTTGCTGCAGTCCATTTGACTCTAGCTTTGACTTCTTCATTCAGACTTCTGTTCTCCTCCATCACCCCTTCCAGATACTTGAAGCTGTAGACCTGTTCCACTATTTCTTCTATCTCAATTTTCAGCTTCTTTTTCTGATTTCCCCCCTTTTGCTGCCAGTACAACGGTTTTATCTGTACTCATTTCATCCCATATACCTTCAGTTTTTCCTCTCATTCTCCTATCATTTGCTGACGTTCTTGTTCAGATTCTGTCCATAATGCCACATCATCTGCATTTAGCAGTATTGGTGATCTGTCCTATCTGACCTGTTTGATAATGCAGTCCATAGGGCCATGGTGGTACAGCGGTTAGCATTGTCGCCTCACAGCAAGTGGTTCTCTCGTTCGATTCTCGGCTGGGGCGCCTTCTATGTGGAGTCTGCATGTCCTCCCCATGGTCCAGTGTTAGAAAAATATGTATTAGTAATATGCATGCTTAGTGCATTCAAGGTTTAAAAAAAGGGTTAACACATTTATTCTGTTCACACTGCATGAATCTGCATGAGCTACTAGAGACATTCCAATCCTGTTATGTCATAAAATATGTGCAGCTATCATCTGCTTATGCTTTGGAAATTAACAAGAAAGCATTTGATTTCTGCTAATATCATGAAAATAATAATAGATGTTTCATTTCTACTAATGTCATGAGACTTAAACAAAGAGTTATTGATTTTCTGCTTAAGCCATGAGAAAGTACACAGCTGCTGAAGCTATTGATAATGAAAACAAAGGCTGCTTGAAAGTATAAACCGTAGTCAGCATTACTTGTACCTAAGCTAGAAATGTACCTTGAAATGTAACACATATATATTAGAACTGCGCAATTGAAGAATAGAAAGTTTGCCCCAAGGCCAGGTTGTTTTTTTCAAATGTTTTTTATAATCCAGTCATGTCAGCAGGAAATCCAAGTAACATTTTCTATGTAACACATAGTGAGTTTTAAATCTGAACATGTCAGCAGGAAATCTAAGTAACATTTTCTGTAGAATAATACAGAAAGCTGTGTCTAACTACGTCAACCATAGAAAAGTAACATTTCATAGAACTGTATAAAAGAAGTATACTGCTTACTAGTAATTTCGGCAAAAACCTGTATCTGCATGTTTTGTCTCCTTGCTGCAAGTAATAAAGGGTGCCATACTTGAACCTTACGTGAATTGGTCTTTGAAGTTTTTTCCTTTGACAGATTGGTCCTTCGGACCGGAACCCTCACTTCACCTCGTATCAGACGGGCCAGGTGGTTGAAACCATACGGGGAAGAAACCAAATCAGTTCTTCTTATTTGAAAAGCCCTCCGACTGAATTGTCATACAAAAGAGGCCACCCACTTTCTGATCTGCGACTGAAGGACGGGTCTCCACGAATCAGGTGATCGATCACGTAGGCTCAGGTAAGGTGAATCTACTTTTTTATGTTTTCTGTTTTAGATCAGGGACTAGATTTGTATTGTTTTTGTCAGGACTGTATTGTACAAGTCAGGGACAGAAAAGATTACTGTCTTGTCATAGATCAGGAGAAACAGAATAGGTAGGCAGTCATTCTGTAGAGACTATAACAAAATCCGTGGTACCACGTTAAAAATAAGAGAAGTTACGTAACGATCAAAAGGGTAGATCAAAATGGGTAATAATTGCACAAAAAGACTCCAAAATCCACCGTTAACCGAAGACGCAAAATACATGCAGTTGCAGTGCACTGACAACATTAAATATTATTCAAAATGGGTTAATAAATATGAATTCAATGGAAAATTAGAAAAATCCTCGCTTATCAAACTTGTCAAACAGCTCAAAACTGATTCCAAAGGTCAGGTAAAAAAGCAACGCCAGTTAGGAATTCCTCAGGCACACAGGTGGATTGAGGAAGTAAACCGTAGGGAACAAAAGAACAACAATTCAAAAACAATGTTTTTAGATAAGGAAAACAATAACTTAGTAATAGCATCAGCCCCTCTGCCTCCCTTACCAGAATATGAAGCAAGTGAACAGGTTAGTCCACCCCCACAATATCCTGTTGTCACTGAAAATAGAGACATTGCAAAAGTAAAACCGTTTATTAGAGATCCCATCGGGACCAGGTCTCGAACACGGGCAGGTAACTCAAATGAAGGCATCGAGTTATATCAAATGGTTAAAAATTCACGATCTATGAGTGAAGAAGAAATATGCCCACTTATAGAAGTACCTAATCCTCAGGCAGGACAAGACGGTCAGGACCAACTATTTTAGTGTATAGACCCTGGACTCAGGAAGATATCCGGAAAGCCACTGAGGGAATTCCCCATCCAAAAGTTAATTTTAGAAAGTTCTCAGAAGATTTACAAGGAATGAGGCTGAGTTATAACTTAAATGGAGAAGAGGTAGAAAAAGTAGTTAGACAAATTGTGGGACCAGATTGGCACAGGATTAGTGGCAACTGGAATCTCCGTGACGCTGCACACAGACCCCTCCCACATAGCAGCGCAGAACTAGACAACAGAGTAAAAGGTCTTACAGACTGCATCTCTGAAAAATGGAAGCCTAGGGCAGACTGGACATGCATTAATCAATGCATCCAACAAGAAGGTGAAACTATTGACCGGTATTATGCCAGATTATTAGAATATTTTAATAACCACTGTGGAATGCAGGTTCCTGAAGACCAAACACAAGATTCCCCATATGAACAGCAGTTAAAGAATGCATTCTTAAAAGGCAGTATTGCACCCATAAGCAGTTTTGTTACAAAACACATGGTAGACCATCATACAAGCAGGTTACAGTCATTACTTGAATATGCTAGGCATGCCGAAAGGCATTTTAATAGCAAAAAGAAAGCTCAAGTATTTTCTGCAGAAGATGGAGCAGAAGTTTATGTAGTACAGTCCGGGAAAAAGGGCAAGGAAAATGCACAGGGAAACAAACAATCTGATCAACGATCAGAGGACTTTGAAGGGCGAAAGAAAAGGGGTGCATGTTTCAAATGTGGTAAAAAGGGACACTTGGCAAAGGACAGCAGGAAAAACAAGAAGGCAACAACGGAAGACAAGGAGGGTGAGAACTGACTATATGGTAGTCAAGAATCACTAGAAGGGGATAGCAGAGAATGGGCAAATGAGAATGTGATAGAGGGGGTAGAGGATGTGACAGATGAAATAGAGGAAGTGCAAGAAGTTAGTGACAGTGAAGAAAATTAAATATTAGACATAGCTTTATTGAGCCTGGAGCTCTATTTAGCAGACACGAAACCAGAAGTTACACTCTTGGTAGAAGGGAGGGAAGTCAAATTATTGTGTGACTCAGGGGCATCACAAACCCTGATACATCCCTCCAAACTGCCAGAAAACACAGAGTCACCTAATTACATACTGGTAAAAGCAGCTAATGGACAGCTGTATTGGGAGCCCCTCTCCCGTAATATTGCAATAACTGATCATGTTTCAGGATTGACTCAGAAAAGCAAAATTGTTGTTTCTGCAAAATGCCCAGTAAACCTCTTGGGCAGAGACCTTATGCAACTATTTGGTATAGCAGTAGTCCCAACCATGCAGGGTATGGAAGCACAGCGACAAATTGATACCTTTGCAGTGCAATTGGAGGGTGAAATCTTTTATTGGTACAGCCAGGACTTGGTTACAACTGGTCCAGGGACTGTGACCAAAGAGTTAATGAATGTAGCCATCAGCAAGTTCCCCTCCCTTGACATTGATAAGCAACACTTGTTGCACTGTACCCTGTATTATTGTAACACACCAGGACCTGATAAGGAATATATGAGCAAGAATTGTTTAAAAATCATGCAAACAGATTGATATTACGTAATCTGTACTGGGACACAGAAGGGAACAGTGTAGCCAGCTGCTCATTGCCCCAAGAATTCTTTGCACTCTATAAATCTAATTGATTACCACATGTTAGCTTAACCAAGGACAAAAACATAGAATGGGCAGACCTAGGAGAAAAAGTCATGAGATGGGAGAAACAGACAGAATTAGAATTGTCAGAGCAGGGAATACAAATACAGAAGTTGAATTGGATAACTCAGACCCACCCAGCCGTACACTTGATTAGCACTCCTATTAAAGGAGGAAGAGAATGCCTTACAGAATATACCAGAAACTCTCTGGTCAACAGGAAAGTCAGATGTAGGACTTATTCGTACAGCGGGACCAGTTACTATCACGCCAAAGTCAGCATTTAGACCACAGAAAAGACAGTATCCCTTAAGAAAAGATGCAGAGGCAGGAATCAAACCTATCATAGCAGCTTTACTTAAAGAAGGGGTGCTGGTGGTATCTCCCGATTCATCATGTAACACACCCTTATTTCCTGTTAAAAAAGCAAATGGAGAATGGCGTATGGTCCAAGATTTACAAGCTGTAAATGACGCAGTAAATACCAAGGGCACCTACGGTGCCAGACCCATACACCCTGTTGAATGATTTAAAACCTCAACAGAAGTATTTTTCTGTGGTAGATATCAGCAATGTGTTCTTTTCGATACTGATACACCCTGACAGCCAGTATTGGTTTGCATTCACATTTCAGGGGAAAAGGTATACATATACGCAACTACCACAGGGGTATTGTGAAAGTCCAACAATATTCTCACAAGAAATGGCAAGCAACTTGGCAGGATTTACCTAACCAAGAGGCAGTCAGATTTTACTTTATGTTGATGACATCTTGCTGGTGGCCCCCACCCAGCAAGATTGCAAAGAATATACCATAGCGCTATTATGATTTTTAGCCGCTGAAGGACATAAGGTAAATAAAAATAAACTGCAGCTTTGGAAAAAACAAGTCAAATACCTAGGATATGTAGTATCCAAGGAAGGCAGAACATTAGATGAGGACAGAAAAGTAGCAATTTTGCAAGCACCAAAACCCACCACCAAGAAGGAAATGATGTCCTTCCTGGGTACAACTAATTTTTGCCGGAGCTGGATTCCAAACTATGCCTTGGAATCTGCACCTCTGACTGACCTGATATATAAAAAGCCTATGGCAGCACAGGATTTGTTACAATGGACACCAGAGGCAGAATCTGCTTTCTGCAAACTGAAACAGTTAATAGCGTCCTCATTAGTTCTGGGATTACCAAACTACCATAAACGTTTTTTTCCAAACCGTAGATTGTAAGCAAGGTAATATGACATCAGTGTTAACACAACAGCATGGGGACAGGCAACACCCCATTGCTTACTATTCATCACAACTAGACCCAGTGGCACAGTCCTTACCTCACTGTGTACAAGCAGTAGTTGCAGCTGCAATGGCAGCACAGGCTTCGGCCTCAGCAGTTTTATTCCACCCTCTCACTTTGAGAGTGCCTCATGCAGTCGCGATTATTTTACTGCAAGAGAAAGTAGCATATCTTTCCCCTGCTAGGCATCTTTCCTGTATGACTGTATTGTAGAGCCAACCTCACATGACAATTGAACGATGCACGACTTTGATCCCTTCTACCTTGCTCCCAACCCCTGCAGATGGCACACCACACCGCTGCCTGCAGGTAATTGAGCAAAAGACACTACCTAGAAAAGATCTCACGGATGTCCCCTTGGATGATGCCGAGGTGACATACTACGTGGATGGTCCGTGCAAAAGGGGTCCTGCAGGACAGAACCTAGTAGGATATGCAGTAGTTTCTGACACTGAGATTATAGAAGCAAAACCTTTACCACACAACTTATCTGCACAGGCAGCAGAATTGATTGCCTTGACACAGGCATGCACCTTAGCAAAGGGTAAAAGTGTAAACATTTTTACTGACAGCCAGTACGCTTTTTCTACTGTATATGTTTTTACGCAACAGTGGAAAAACCAAGGAATTATAGCATCTACTGGCAAACCTAACAATCATGCACAGTTTATTTTAGATCTTTTAGAATCTATTCAGTTACCTCAGAAAATAGCTATTTGTAATTGCACAGCTCACACCAAGCAACAAGATAGGATTTCAAAAGGTAATGCGAGAGCTGATACAGCTGCAAAACAAGCGGCTTCAGAAGAATTTCTTTTAAATGAGGAACTACAACCCTCTGAGATTTTAGACTTAGAAATGTTAAAGACAATGCAGACACTCACTACGCAAGCTGAAAAACAAAGATGGGTAAAACGAGGAGCAATTCTCGAAAAGGGACTGCACATCTCTAAAGAAGGGAAACCGATACTACCATCTAATTTGTTTAGATATGCAGCTTTGTTGAGTCATGGGAAGTGCCATGTCTCAACAGGGGGGATGGTACAGCTGGTGAACCAGGTGTTCACAACGTACGGATTTACAAACTACACTAAAAAATTTTGTTTGATGTGCCAAATTTGTAACAAACATCATGCACAAGGGGTGTTAATGCCCAAGCAAGGGAGTTTCCCTACACCACCATATCCGTTTCACACTATCTGTATGGATTCCATAGAATTGAACAAATGTGAAAATAAAAAGTATTGTCTTGTCATTGTAGATATGATTTCCAGATGGGTGGAAGCCTTTCCAACCAAAATTTCAGATGCAGTCATGGTGGCAAAAGTTCTTGTCAAAGAAATCATCCCTAGATTCGGCATTCCGGAAAGGATCTACAGTGACAACAGTACACACTTTGTAAACCAAACCATACAGCAGTTAAGTAAGCATTTTGGTATTTCTTTAAAAAAATCATTGTGCATACCATCCGCAATCTGCAGGACTAGTTGAGAGGCATAATGGAATATTAAAGAATAAATTAAGAAAATTAATAGCTGAGACAGGAAAGAACTGGGTGTATTGTTTGCCCCTGGTACTGTTGAGCATGAGAACTGTTCCGACTGCAAAAGGATCGACTCCTTTTGAAAAACTGTTTGGAAGGGCTTATTATACACCCCAGTGGAAACTTCTCATGCCCACAGACCAGGAAGCTGACTATACACTAGCTGAATATATGAGAAATTTGTTGAATTCTAAACATCTGTTGCAGTCAAATTCTGTTTCAGATAAAGAACAAACCGAACCATCGGAAGTGGCAGTGATCCCAGGGGACTGGGTTTGGGTGAAAAACATTAAGAAGAAAAATTGGACATCACCAAGGTGGGAAGGTCCATACCAGGTGCTTCTTTCAACACCCACTGCAGTCAAAATCACAGAGCGAACCTCGTGGATCCACCTGACGCACTGCAAACTAGTTAAGAACTTTGAACTGGACAAAAATCTTACCTCTCCATCGGGGCCCTCAGCACAAAGTCTGGCTACAAAGGGGGGGTCAGATCAATAGGACTGATCCGTCTCAACCCAGTGGAGAAACCATCAGTGCTGAAGGTCCTATTAGGGCAGAGAGAAAGATCACATGTCAAAAGCAAAAATGATAGAATCCAGAAAAATCTAAATAAAACCACTCGGAAGAGTCGGAGAAAACAGGAATGCAGAACAACCATTTCCTCAGAAGTATTGCATAATCATCCTGTTAACTGTACTAGTGACAATAATCTTTTTGTTGTGGCCATTCCTTTTCCCAGCCACACAAACTGAACTGAATAAACATGGAGAGTTGCACGTAGAGTGGCAACCAAACTTCAACACTTACCAGGCAATCAAATATGTGTATGCTGAGACCTTCAATGTTTCAAATTGCTGGATTTGCACAGCTTTGCCAACAGCATACAGGGGGTTATTGTTAACTTCAGTCCCCCTAGGAGCCAACAAGACCTGGGAAAATTTAGTCTATGATACATCAAATGTTACATCACAAGATAAAGTAGCATTGCACTTGTCTGTTTAACAGAAGGGGACTGTGTGTTTTCACAAATATGATACAGTTCAGGTGGGTTGGAGCAATTGCAATGTGACTGTTCCCTATAGATGCTACAATAAAATTGATACCACAGGTTCCTATTGCAACACAAGCTATGATTCATTTTTTGAACTGATGCATAGGACAACTGATGAAGTAAGACATAATGCTGACCTCTATAAACAACTGATTATAGTTGACAAAAAAAATGTTTCATCCAGAGCCAGGACATAGTAAAGTTACTACCAAAGTAGAAGACTGTTATTTTGTATGTGGTAGGAAAGCATACAAGTGGTTACCTGAGAATTGGTCCGGCAGTTGTTATTTGGGGTACCTGGTTCCGGCCATACGATACACAACAGTTTTGCCTCAGGGGAAAATTCAAAATGTTCGACGAGAACTCAAGAAGCCTGTCAATCCAGTGGGACAGATCAATGCGGGCTGGAAAAACCATCATGCTGTGGGCATAGGGAAAAATGGACTTGGGTGATACCATCATCATGTGGGCAGGTATATTGCCAGCATATGGAGCAACGAAATTGATCTGGGAACTGAGAAAACTGTCTAAACTTCTCAAATAATGAACAATGCAACCTTTTCTTCTCTAAAACTGGTGACTGATGAACTGACTGCCATGAGAACTGTAGTGCTTCAAAACTGCATGGCCCTCGACTTCATTTAATCCAGGAGGAGTGCTGTTAATATATTCCTGACCACAAACACGAGATAGACAATCACCTTGAGGTAATTCAGCAGGTGTCAGCTATGACCAAACCAGGACCAAATCCATTGATGGACTTTTTCCAGAGATTGTTTGGGGGGGTGGGGCAGTATCCTGATGAACATCCTGATTGCCATCTGGTAGGAATGATCCTACTGGTGGTATGTGTTTGCTGCTGCATCCCCTGCATGAAAAGACTGATTAAAGACTTTATAGACATGTCAGTTTCAGAAACCTTATACCAAGGTGCTGAACTTGAAGAATTGTTGAAAAATTGAAAATGCTTTCATAAGTTTAAATTGAATGACTCTCTTAACTGCAAATCCTGAGTAGGAAGAGGTTAGGGGAAGAAAAATGGTTTATGCTTATTTTGAAAGTAGAATAAAAGTATTAAAAGGGGGGAAATGTTAGAAAAATATCTATTAGTAATATGCATGCTTAGTGCATTCGAGGTTTAAAAAGGGTTAACACATTTATTCTGTTCACACTGCATGAATCTGCACGAGCTACTAGAGACATTCCAATCCTGTTATGTCATAAAAATATGTGCAGCTATCATCTGCTTATGCTTTGGAAATTAACAGGAAAGCATTTGATTTCTGCTAGTATCATGAAAATAATAATAGATGTTTCATTTCTACTAATGCCATGAGACTTAAACAAAGAGTTATTGATTTTCTGCTTATGCCATGAGAAAGTATACAGCTGCTGAAGCTATTGATAATGAAAACAAAGGCTGCTTGAAAGTATAAACCGTAGTCAGCATTACTTGTACCTAAGCTAGAAATGTACCTTGAAATGTAACACATATATATTATAACTGCGCAATTGAAGAATAGAAAGTTTGTAGTGGGCTAAAAGTAAGCCCCAAGGCCAGGTTGTTTTTCTCAAATGTTTTTTATAATCCAGTCATGTCAGCAGGAAATCCAAGTAACATTTTCTATGTAACACATAGTGAGTTTTAAATCTGAACATGTCAGCAGGAAATCTAAGTAACATTTTCTGTAGAATAATACAGAAAGCTGTGTCTAACTACGTCAACCATAGAAAAGTAACATTTCATAGAACTGTATAAAAGAAGTATACTGCTTACTAGTAATTTCGGCAAAAACCTGTATCTGCATGTTTTGTCTCCTTGCTGCAAGTAATAAAAGGTGCCATACTTGAACCTTACGTGAATTGGTCTTTGAAGTTTTTCCTTTGACATCCAGTGATGCTTAAAGACATGCAGGTAGGTGCGTGCGTGAATGGGTGTTCCTTCCTTGAAGGTTGGGCGTCGGGCTGGCACCTTGGCACCATAAAAATCTACTGCTAATCATTAGTAGACCGGAGTTCTGTTGTGGTGACCCCTAACTGGGAAATGCCAAAAGGCATTACTTTTACCGTTATGAATAGCAGTGGGCTCAGAGGTGAACCGTGATACACAACAACTCCCACAGGGAACTCCTCTGTGAGTCCACACACTGTCTGTAATTGTGTCATTGGGTCCTTACACATAGTATGCACTAAATCAGCTTTCTTACAACCTTGTCATATACTTTTACCAAGCATAGGATTGCCCAGTAGGATTTTTTCCTCATCTCTCCCTTCTTAGCTTCTTCTCAACTATCTGTCTCAGTGTAAAGCATTGGGTTGGCTGTGCTGCATCTTAATCTGAATCCTAACTGCTTATCTCATATCTTACTTTGTACTACTCAGTGAACTAATTTATTAGTCACCCTCTCCAGAACTCCATGCAGTGTGACAGGAATTTGATACCTTTATACAGCACACAGCTTTGAATATCCCCTTTGTTCTTGTACAACAGCACTAAATGCTTATACTTCAGTCATCTAGAGGTATACCTTTCTCTTCATGCTGCTCAGGAGTCATGTCTCTTTTAACTCACCCAGTATCTTAATCATATCTGCCATTACCTCATCTGAGCCTGCTGTCACGAACTTCATTTTCCGTAGTGCTGTTCTTACTTCTTCTGGGGTTGAATAGCCTTTCTTCTTTCATCATAAACTGCATCTGAGACAGTACAGCTTCTGTGGGATTTTCTTCCTTCAGAAGCTGCTGGAAGTACTTCGTCCATCTTTGATGTCCTGTGGTCTGATGAACAGGTTGTTTCTGGCATTCTTTATGAAGGGTGTATGATGACTATCTTTCTGTCTTTGTCTTGCAGCCTGATAGAGGTTCTTTGTGCCATCTGCTGAGTCACTTTCCAGAAGTTAGTAGAGTGCTTCTGATGCCTTATTTTTGCTATTGCAAATCCTCTGTTAGCCTCTTTGTTAGTCAACTAGTATTCCTTCTTAGCCTGACCTGTCTTTTCTGTCTTCCAATTTTTGCTTTATTTCTTCCTTCTTTCTTTCTTTTGATGGCTTCCTGGACTACTATATTCCACCACCATCTTTTCTTATGTCTCTTATTTTCTTACCTGGCTTGGCCACATATCAGTTCTATAGTCCTCCCACATATTGCCTTCAGATGCTGTCATTCTTTTTTAGTTCCACCTACTTCCTCTTCTTCCTGAGATGCTACGTCCCTCTGTATTCTCTTGAATGCTTGTGCTTTCTCTCTAGTCAACTTCCAGGTCTTTACCCTAGACTCTGGTCAACTTAGAGACTTTTCTGTTCACTGTTTGCAGCTGATTGTGCCAACCAGTGGTTTATGATGTGGACCGACTGTTTCACTGGGGATGTCTGTGCAATCTCCTTTTTTACCCCAGTGCCATTTCCTTACTAGGTGGAAGTCAATCTGAGTTGCATGTTGGCCACTCTTATATGCAAACTTGTGATAGTCTGTGTTGATAAAGCATACTTTGGCTACTATAGAGCCATTTGCCTGACAGAAGTCTAGAATGGCCTTTCCTTCATTACTCCTGTTGCCCCGGCCATGTAGATCCAGACAGTCATCATATCCTGTTCTGTCTATCCCAATTTTTGCATTATGAACACCAAAACATGTTGTCCTGTTTTATCTAGTAGCCCCTGCAACTGCTGCCTGAATGCACTCTTTTCTCACTATCATTCACAATGCTGCTATGGAACTGGATTGCCATGAGTCTGCCTCTAACTCTGATGACATTTCTCATTGTCTTCAGAAGCCTTTGCCTCACCACAATTCCCACATCATTGTTAGTCTGTCCTCCTCCTGAGTACTAGACTCTGGATCCCAAGCCAAGTGGCGTTGCAGCAGTGCCCTTCCATTTTGTTTCCTGGATACAGAGAATGTTCACTCTCCTTCTTACAATTATGTCATCCATTTCCAAGCTGCATCCTATTAGTGCAGCTATACTGATGTAGCATCTCTTGGCTCATACTTGGTACATTGATTAGTTTTACTTCTAGCTTTGCCTCAACAGTGCTATCCCAGGTAACCAAGCTGGACAAATGGACACCAGCAGTCCAGTAGCTGCTTTGTGATGGGCACACACTGGCCAGTAAAGGCACACAGACCCTACCATTAGCATGGGTCCCAGGTAAAGGTCTGAATTGGCCGAGTCCTCAATCTATTTATCACAGCCAAATACACATACACATTTTTGGTGACCGTCAATGTAACAAAATCACCTAGAGCAAATTTTTGCACCGAGATGTGGCTATCTCTAACATGATATACAGTCTATGATATGTTTTCTTCTATCTAGAGAATACTGCACAAAACAGTTGATGCTAAAAGCAGCTGGTCAATACAACTCCTCCCCCAACAGACACCATCTAGAGTCTTTGCTGCTGCCCACAGCTCCATTCTTGGGCAAGTTTGAGGTGGAAGCAGCAAGCATGTTTTTTTGAGAGATGGGAGAAACCCCACAGAGACACAGGGAGAAAATGCAAACTCCACACCAGCTTGTCCAGAGATCAGTACTGAACCTTGTACCTTGTTTACGAATATAAGTTATCCTGATACATATAACTTGAATTCCCAGGTGACCTAGATGAAAGTCAAAAAAAAAAATTCTTCTTCATCATTATTTCTCTGATATGTCCATGTCCATGTTAAAAAAAGTTTAAGGCTTAGCCTTGTTGTTTCCTATTAAAGGTGCTGGTCAGCCTAAGATTGCACAGGCTGGCATAACTTAAGTTTGGGGGATATCTATGACAGTAACATAAAATCTTTCTCTTTTACTGATGATATCATTTCAGAAACATGAGATACTAGGGTGGAAGTAGTAGTTTTTACAAAGCTATTAATCACAGTTTCCACGATTATTAGGTGGAATATAACCCTGTCTGAGTTAAACTTCAAATTGCATTCATAATATCGGACAACCCCTCAGACATGATACTGTAATGTTGTCTGTTACTCATACCTCTGATTAAGGAATCACCTATTACTGCAGCCTGCTGACTTGCTTTGAGGATAATGTTCTTCACTATGTGTTGTTATGTTGGACATCATGTCATCTGCAGCTGCCTGTGAGTTGGAGAGGGGGTCAAAATCTAACAATACATCTTGCAGCTCAGCCATCATGTGTCTCCCTCATGCCCCTCTTCTTTCTTTCTTTTCTTGAGCCAAAAATATTGGAAATCCAACTCATCTGCTGATTCAAGTCTAGACTTAAACCTATAGAGTGAGGAAGAAATCCTACTACAATCCCCTCGCATGTCATGGGCTGTTACAGTATTAGCATTTCTTCTAAAGCAGTAACAACTACCACCTAGCAACAGAGCACAAACTAAACTCATGGGAGTACATGGCTGAAAAATACGTTGTGATTTTTCCTTTAAGATTTCTGTCAACCTACCAGCTTGCATTGTCTTCTGTTCTCACTTACTTGAACTAATTCTACAAGAAGATCAAAAGTAATGTCCTGTAGCTTCTCCACAGAATGAAAGGTCTTGGTATGCTGTGTACAAAAAGCATTAACAGCTGATTAGAAGGAGTTACTATTAGAAACCAAAATGATACAGGAAATTTTGACTGCTTTCTCTCTGTGACAAAAACTCAGCTTTGTTAGTCTCTTTCTAAAGCCTCCAGCCTCAAGCAACCTGTCTTTTAAACAACAGTCCTGTATTTTTCATTATTGTATTAAGCATTTGTTGTTCGGAAATTGTCCTTGCTTCAGATACTATCAGCTTACTGATTAAAGTAATAACATCACAGTAAGAACTCTCCATATTTCACAAGTATTGCAGACCATCAGAGAGAGGCTCCAATGAATGCTTACAGCAAAGGATCTTTGTGTATAATAAATCAGTAGGAAAGGATAGAACTCAGTATGTAAGCATAGGCATGTGCGCTAGATTCGAAGGTAAATAGAATCAGTTTACAATATGCTTAATGACAGTGCTGTTATGTCTGTCAGAGGCCAGATATGCAGCTATTAAGAACACAATCATTTTACTTCTTTTATTCCTGAGAAAAATGCAGACTGATGTGAATCAAGATAAAGAATACAAATTCTCGGATGAAAAGAATAGCAACTTTTTATTATTAAAACCAGTACGCAATAAACAACACTTGAGAAGTTTTTCCCTACTTTTAATTTGACAATACTAATGGCCTTTTACATCTGTAATATCACTAATTGTGTGATATAATTCTGCTCATCATCAGAGGTAGACCAGCCCTTTTCAGGATGGGTCAAATGTAACTACCCACAAAAATGAATATGCTTATTCTCTGTTCCCTATTTAATTTCATCTGCCACATCCAGATTACAATGCAGTTTTGCAGTTCTCATGCACACAGTTCACTGAACCCAGAGTGCTTAACATCATTCAGTTTTAATTCCATTTACTGGTATGCAGACTAATATATGTTATTGTCTTCAAGCACACCCTTATAATGTTTGGCAGTAATGATCTTGTATTTATGATGCATACAAGGCGTGTTTAAATAAATATATCTGCATCAGTTAAATATACTTGACTAAATGCTTTTTTTTGTAAAATAAATTCAGATTTTATTTTCCAGTTTTAATAAATGCATTTTCATTAGTTAACTCTACTTGAATAAACTGTTTTCGTAAGTATGTTTACTGATTATTTGTAACTTATTTATAATCACTGTGATCAGTATTATTATTTACAGATTCATAGATTGTAAACAGGCTAATGACCTGGGGAGTGCTTTCTAACCCTAGCCAAGTTTTACTGAAAGAATAATGACTTCCTGTATCCAAATAGGACATTGAGGGTCAGGCATTTATAAGCTACCTCTGGTCATAAGGGACATGGGTGCCAGGTTCGATGTAAATTTCCTATTCCCATCCACTGGACTAGGTTGCACTTAAATTGGGTAATAGACAAACTCAGCTACATATGGATTGGGAAGCCTGTTCCGCAGGCAGGGCAGTCCCTGTGACACATATCTGTCTCCCCACCATGTACTGTTTAAGTCACAGACAAAATTCTAGTCCCTAGACCTTGTATTTCTGGTACTGTTTGACTTAAGAATATGCAGGAGATTCATAAGTGTAAGGTTTATGGATGCCTTGTAAGCCAGGCATAGATCGCGCCTCACCAATCTATAAGAAATTTAGCAGAGGGAAAGGACTTTAAGGTGCTCTGTGTAAGGCAGGTTTGTTATGCCTTGTATTCTTTTTGTAAGAAAACTCTGAGGTAATTTTGCTTGCTGCACACGCTTGGTCAGGTACATACCAAAGGGAGCAGGGAACACTTATCTGCTAAGACACAACCTTAGCCCACCCAGGTAATCATGCTACCAGCTAATCCGTAATAAGAAATTTAATGCCCAAACATTCCTTTCCCTTTTACAACAATGTAATTGGGCACCCCTTAAAACTGTTTACCTAGATGCCACTATACAGTACTTTAATACCACCTTTCTCAACATCCTAAATAGCATAGATCCCTGTAGATCTGCTCAACTGAAAAAAATCACTATACACCATAGATAACAAACGACACCAAAAATCTGCTTAAACAAAAGGACAAAGCCTGGTTACATTGGAAAATTAACAAAAACTGAGAAAACCTACTGCTCTACAAACAACTTAGAAACAAAGCCAAGTCCCAAATAAAATAAAAAAAACTTACTATACTGTTGCCCAGCAGCTTAACCACACCAATACCAAAAAATTTTGGTCCACCATAAAAAAACTTCTTCAACCAGGAAATGTCTTAACCCCCAATCCTTTGGCAGCTCCAACAGCTGACAGCATAGCCTCACAATTCAATACCTTCTTTACAAACTCAATTCACTCTCTTATCAACTCTCACCAAAATACCCCACCAACTATCCCAACCCCAAATAATGAAGCCTATAATATCTTCTGCTTTAAATCTGTTCCAATCCGTACCATAAAAAACTAATCAGTAAGCTCAAACCCACCACCCTAGCAGCAGACAACCTTCCTACAGAATTCCTAAGAATAGCTGCAGATGCCATTGCCTTCCCTGTCTATATCTTGATTAATTGCTCTGTCCTAGAAAACTACATTCCTCTAAACTGGAAAATATCATATATCATCCGCTTACACAAAGAAAGCAACTCCACTGAACTATCCAGTTATAGACCCATTGCCATTCTACCACCCCTCTCCAAAATACTAGAAAAATGTATTCACACACAGCTTTTAAACCACCTTCTATCTAACAACCCCTTATCTCACACACAACATGGGTTTCACCCACATCATAGCACCACAACTGCCCTCCTTAGCTTCACTGACACTGTAAATCAACAATGAAACCAGGGTAAATTTCTTCCATCTTTCTATACCTTTCCAAAGCCTTTGATACGGTCTCTCACTAGAAACTGCTTTCTGAGCTTGCCAACTTAAATCTCAGCCATTCTTCCCTAACATGCTTCCACAGTTACCTTACCATCTGACAGCAAGTGGTCAAATGGTAACAGGAGCTCTCAGCCCTACTTCCTGTCAACATAGGTGTTCCCCAAGGATCTATACTAGGTCCCCTACTCTTTACCATTTTGCTAACCAGCTACACAAATCTACCCCTCTTGCCTCAGTCATTCATACACAGATGACTCAACCCTCATCTGTACTGTATCTTTTATAAAACAATTAGAAATCACTACACAACAGTCCTTTGAAGAAAAAACCTGGCTAACTGAAACAAAACTTATACTGAACCCATCCAAGACAAAGCTGATGCTCTTTCACCCTGCCAAAGCATCCAATCCACCAATCCCATTTCAAATACACTCCACCAACAACACTACCATATCAGCTATCTCTCAAACAAAATTACTAGGTGTTATAATTGACAATAAGATGAAATTCAGCTTATAGCTAGCACAGTCCATTACGTTGACTCACATTAAACTAGGCTGTCTGCATTGAATCAAGCCTTTCCTAAATAACCACACCAGACAAGACATATCTAGAACTCATTTCCTGTCCACACTATTCTATGCCTCACCCATCTTCACTAACCTAAGCAAAACTAACCTAACTAAACTCAACTCCTGCTACAATAAAATAGCTAAATTTGCTACCAATTCCCCACACAGGTCCCACCACTGTTCTGCCCTACATCAACTAAAATGGTTAGAAATTCTCCATCACTTAACCTACACCCAACTCATCTCTGCCCACAAAACAGTACACCATCCTGAAATACCCCCTACCTTTCAACAGATGCTTCAACCTTATTCTACTACTCGACTACGCTGATCTTCTCATAAAACACTGCTAAATGTTTCAAAAAGCAGCAATAAAGCTGGACACTCCCTCTATTCCAACAATATTTCCAAGATCTGGAATACTATGCCACAACATATTGCAGACATTACCAGTCCACCACAATTTAAACAACTCCTAAAAGATTACCTCACAAACAATTGGATCTGCTCTTATATCAGCCCCGGCTAATTCCTATAAGCCTCTTCTCTCTTTTCTTTGCACTAGTCATCCCCTTTCGAACTTGCTTACCCTGCTCCTCTCACTTCCCTGCTACCACTACTCTTGCACCTGCAGACGACTTCCTCCACGGTCTCTATTCTAAATGCAGTATACCTGCTTCTCGACCCACCTCACACTTCTATTCTCACTCTCCTCTTCCTTGTCGATCTTGCTCCACCTCTAACATAACCTACTTATCTACCCACTAGGAATCTATAGTTTCTCATCAAGACTTGATATTATATCATAGATAGTACTTTTATTTATAACTACTACCATGTCCACAATAACTTTATACTTAGGCCACCAAAACTGCGTATTTATTAATGATGCATGTTCCCACTCTCTTGCTTGTATGACTTTTTTAAACTTGCTTGTAACATTGTGATTTTTGTTTCTGACCATCAAACTTTGTAACTGTACGATGGAGCTTTTCTCCCCGGGTCTCTGCTGAAAATGGGCTTGCATCCAGTCGTACCATCCCAGTAAACAAATGTAAAATAAATAAATAAAGTATACTTTATGATTGGTCTGATGAGTAGAGTACAGTGGACTAATGACCTCTTTCGACCTAGATGCCATGCTCTTACTTATAAGTTGCTCAACATAAAAGCTTTCCTCACCACTGTGGCTATGTGGTAGTCGAATGTAAGGCTAGTTTCTATGTGTGTACTCGGTTCCCTATCAGAAGCCTGAAACACTATAAGCTTGAAAATCAAAATCCTGAAACCAAAAGCCTGAAAATTCAAAATCCCGAAAACCCAAAATCCTAAAACACAAAATCCTGAAAACACAAAATGGACATACTGACGTCATTGTGGCTTTGCTATTGTTAGCCCTGTGGTGTTAGGTCATGCGTTGGGTTCAGGTAAGTGTGCGGTTGGTTTTATGTTAGGGTTACAGGCGGTTTAAGTGAGTTAGGGTTAGGGCGCAGGTTAGGCATGTATGCAATAGTGACAAATATTGGGGTTAGGGGCGGTTTAAGTGAGTTAGGGTTAGGGCGCGGGTCAGGTGAGTGTGCGATAGTGACGGACCTTAGGGTTAGGGTTAGGGTCAGGGTCAGTTGGTAGATATTAGTGTCTTTATAGTGACATATTAGCATTATTTGTGTTTTCAGGATTTTGAGTTTCAGGATTTTGGGTTTTCGGGATTTTGAATTTTCAGGCTTTTGGTTTCAGGATTTTGATTTTCAAGCTTATAGTGTTTCAGGCTTCTGATAGGGAACCGTGTACTCAGATCTCTAACCTCTGGGTCATCTCATAATCATGTATTATCAACATGGTAATTATCTGGGATGGTTGACTTCCTTATGGATTTTGTTGCATTGGGTTTAAGACCATGGCTTTAGCCCCATGTGGTAGTCAGAGATAGGCCTTCTTGAAGAATGCTAGAGTCTGCAGGAGAGTCAGTGATACCCTTCAGCTTGTAATCATCTGCAAATGCAGTCATCCATGAATTTTCAGCATTTGCTTCCACTTCAGAGAAACAGACGACAAAAAGGAGCAGGCCCAGTACTGAGCCCTGGCGACTCCACTAGTGATTGGCTTCTTGGTGGAAGTGGCCTCACCTATTTTGACCTCCTCAGTCAATCAGTGCGCCAGTGGTGATAAAAGGGATTATACCTAATTTAATGAACTTGTCTGTAATGCCCGAGAAAGGTACTGTATCAAAAGCCTTGGGCAGGTCAAAGTAAGCTGCATGCACAATCTTGCCATCATCCATTGCTTTGATGACTTTCTCAAAGAAGTCCACCAAATTTAAGAGACATGACCTTCTTTTAACAAAGTTGAACTGTGATGGGGCCAGTGTTTGCAGTTTACATATGTCCTCATTTATAAGGTCCATGTTGATTTTTTTCCATGACCTTACATGTTAGTCTGGTCAGACTTTTGACCCTGTAGGTGTGCACTTTAATATTTTAAAATGTAGTGACCATCACTATTATATTGCTTTGTCTATGCAATGTATTGTACTCTAAGTGTATTTGATATTATCTATGTAATTTGAGACATTTAACATTGTATGACAACATTTGTATTTCCCTGTTTATACTACTGTTTGTAATCTATTATCATTTTTCTATATACTGGAGCTTTTCTCCTTGGGTCTCCACTGAAAACGTGTCTTATAACTTAGCTGGAGTAACTCGGTTAACAAATGTCAAATAAATAAATAATAAATAAATAAATAATTACCCAGATTGGTGGTTGGACCTCTTTTGTTCAGGAAAATGACTGCAGCCATCTTCCATTCTTTGGGCACAAAACCCGATTGTAGGCTGCAGCTGAAAAGTGATTCAAGTGGACCAGACAGATCATATTTTATGCTATTTAGTAATACCAGGATGTTATCAGGGCTCATCGATGTACTGGTTTTCGACTTGGAAAGTGCATTGATGGCCTGTTCCATAGTAATAGTGGGGGGATTGTGGTATGCAGTATTTCCTTTGGACTACTGGTGGGAAGCTGGGGGAAAGATTTGAGCTGAAGTTGTCAGCCAAAAGGTTGGCAATGGCCTCCAGTTCAGTGTGGGTAATACCATTTACAATATGTTCTGCACATTGTTACGTTATTTCCCTTAAGGTTACAAATATAGCTGTAGAAAGCTCTGTGGTTGTCCTTTGGCTGAAAAGCTATTATTTTCTTCAAATTTAGCCTATGAAGTATTAATTAACTCTCTTAGCTGCCTGCTTAGATTGGTCATGGGGCTTTAAGTATGCTAGGCTTTGTTCCTCCTACACTTGGCCAAGATTTTTTTTTTTTGCATAACCGATTGATATCGTGATTCCATTAAGGTGGCTTGTCTTTTGAGTTTGTCTTATTCTTAATATGAATGGGTGCAGTTTACTCTATACAGCTAAATATGGCTGTACAGAGATTTGGAAATAGCTCAGCATATCTTATGGTGTTTACTGGGTTTGGGGGTGCTTGGAACATAGTCAAGATGTCACTTAGGAGAGAGAAGATATTCTTGGAATAGTTCCTAAAGGTTATTGGTTTCATTGGGTCCCCAGTATTGCATTATGGTCAGATCTGACAAGCAAGGACATTACACTAGGGAGGAACATAGAATGTTTGCACCCCTGGTAGGAGAATCAACCAACTGTTTCAGGATGTTGGTATTAATGAAGTTAAAGAATTGCTGGGCTTGTGCATTAGAAGTAGTGTAGAATTCCCAACCTATAAAGGAGTAGTTGAGACCCCTCAAGAAGATTTCCTTAGGTTGAATGGTGAGGGACTCTACTACATTGAGATAGGTAGTATGGGTTTCCTGAGACATGGATGGGGACCTATACATTGCAAGGATATGGTACAAGACCATGTTTTTGGTGAGAAGCACTTGTATGAGTCCCAGTTGATCATACACTTTAACTATTCTGGGTGTGAGGTTGATTTTAATATAGACTGAAACTCCTCTACCTTTAGTTCCCTTCTGTGCAGTAGCTAGTCTAAAGGTGTGAAAGGCATTATAACCTTGCATTGCTGGGGTACTTTCAACGATTTTAAACTTTGTCTCCATTACTACACAGATATTTTCACTCTTCAGGGAGAGGAAGGCTTGCAGGGAGTGAAGTTTCTTGTTAAGACTTTTAGCATTGAGCAGTACCACCTTCAGATATTCTTTCATAGGTGCAGTTAAGTCGAGAGGTTTATCAGTTTGGCATTGCTTAAAAAAAAGGCACTATGGGGGTTGAAAAGATCTTTGCTAATATCTGAAAACCTAGAGGGGATAAGTGTAGACTATCCCTGGCAAAGCTGTGTTGTCTGTTAACCAGGCTGTCAAATATGTATCCCCTTGGCTTGAAACCAGAAGCTAAGCCAATTCTTTAAATCAATCATTTTCTGCTTGGTAACATGGTGTCATACTTGTAGAAGGTAGTGTGCTGCTCAGTGCTAGGCTCATACCGGCCTGAGACACATAATCAGTGAGGTCGATCATGTCTTGCTTCATATAGTCAAGGGAGGTAAGTCTCAGGTCATTAACACTCACATGGACTATGGCAGAGTCATACTGATACCAGTGGTTCAAGGACCTAAATGCCTGTGTGACTTGGTGGATCCTAGCCTGGAAAGGCAGCTAATCATGATTCTCTGCTTACTCATTCTCTTGAGGGGGACATTGGTGTGCCTCACTATAGAATCACCAAGGACCAGGAAATGTGGTTGTGTGCTGGTTTGCCTTAAGGGCTTAGCAACAGTCACTATGTGTAGCTGTGGGTAGTATTTTAACGGACTGTTTATGTGATGACTGAGAGCCTTTTTTTGATTGTGCTGTGTTGGAGGACTTTGTTTTTAGGAAGGTTACCTCAGCATAACCAACTTTATGTGTAAGATCTTTATGCTGCGCAGCAGGCATGATGCAAGTGTCACTGACAACCTCTATAGGATTAGTTTTGGTTGTATAAGAGAATTTTCCCAACAGCGTTAAAGAGAATTTACAACTCCCGCATACAGTAGAGTGTCAATTATCCAAACTAATTTGGATCTAGGGTAGTTTGGCTAATCAAATATAGAGTGAACCAGATAAAAAACTTCTAAAGTCTTGTTTTTTCTGCATGCAGTGAATACACTTTTCAACCATTCTGTGACAGCAGTGGACAATAAAGAATATTTTTCACACACAAGTGAGCTATAAGCTCAAATAACAAAAGCAAGCGAATACATATAACATCTACATATTCAGAATTTATGATTTTTCCTACCCAAAAACTTTGGAAGTCTGCATTTGGATAATTGACGTTTTGGATAATCGATGCTTAGATAATCGACTCCCTGCTGCACTTTATCTGTTTTATTAAAAATAAGTGGGTTGTCAGTGTACATGAGGCAATTACTACAGTGCCTCAGAATACTCATCTCTACCCGATTGGCCACAGAGAGAGTCAGGAAGTGCATATTCATAGCTAATGATCTACTAGGGAGGAGTGAGAGAAATTTAAACATTGAATAGGTTAATAACACATGGATCTTGATGAGCAGCATTCAGCTATGTGCAAACTAGATGCTCTAGTAGTTAAAAAAACAGTCTAGACAGTAAAGATGTTTTAAAGGAAACTTGCAATATGAGATTGTCATCTACAAAGATTACAAGGGGGAATTACACTGCAAGATATTGGCATCTACAGATCATTTCTAGGCACTGCTGTGAGGACATTAGCAGTTCTAACTAAATACTGGTAATGTAAGTCTTAGCTTGCTTGTCAGTTGTGAGGCAAGCATTGTGCAACTGTGACACTTAAATAACAGTGGAGATATCAAAACAATAAAACACAGAAAAGGCCCTGTGGCCAATCAAAAACAGCATACTTTTCTTTCCTTCACACAATCCTGGACCAGAAAATGACTGAGGTCCCCTCTTCTCTCACTAAGGTGGAGCCAAGGCAGTTCTAACTATAGACTGTAAAAAATGTTAAAAAGTGCAGATATTCAATATAGAAGCATTCAATTAATGCAGCTGTGACAAAAACAATGCGAAGAACAAGTTCCATAACAGTGAATGTGATAATGTAAGTGTTAGCTGTTGTAGAGTTTAGCAGAAAACAGCAATATTTTTCTTCTCAAATAGTGTTTTCACCAAACATTGCCAGACTTCTCAGAGCTTGCAGGTTATAAGCCAAGCATTGTGCAACTGCAATGCTTGAATAGCAGTGGAGATTCCACTAAAAAACACAGGCAAGGCCCTGTGGCCAATCAAAATCAGTGCACTCTTCTCTTCTTTACTCAGGGCCCCTTTACTCTCACTAAAGTGAACCAAGGCAGTTCTAACTAAAGACGGTAAAAAAGGTCAAAAAGTGCAGATATTCAACACAGAAACACTAAACTAATGCAGCAAAAAACAAGTGCCGAAACAGTGACAATACTAATGTATGTCTTAGCTTTTACAGAGTTTAGAAGAAACCAGCAACACTCTTCTTCTCAAGCAGTGAGGTCATAAAACATCACCAAATACCTCAGGTGCAAATATTCAAAATTTAAAAAAGCTAGCCCTCTAGCCAGCCAAATAAAGGCACAATAAGACTTAAACCAGCAATTCCCAGCTCAGAAAGGCATACGCTATCCTCTCCTACCACAAGAGTGTAGACCACAAACCATCCAAATTTAAGATAATTGGTTTGGAACCCAGGTGCTTATGCCAGAACAAAGATACTTAGAATAACGGGAATAATAAGCCTTCACCAGCAATTGCCAGCTCAGAAGCCTGGAGGCTACTCTCTCCTCCAAAAAGAGTATAGTCCACAAACCTTCTTAATGTAAAATAAATGGTTTGAAGCCCAAGTGCTTAAACCAGAACAAAGGCACTTTTAGAATAACAGACACAAGAAGACCTCAACTAGCAATTCCCAACTCAGAAAAATGTAAGCTACCTCTGCTGGCACAAGAGTGTAGACCACAAACTAGTTTGGAGTCCAAGTGCTTAAATCAAAATTAAGAGACTTAGTATAATGGTTACAATGAAATTCAAGCTACTAACAAGCAATAATATATGCAGCAGATTAAATGCAACTGAGCACTTTAAGAATGTGCATCAAAAGCTAAATATAGTGCAATTTTTTTAGTACGTGTGAAGGTAGGAAACAGAATGTAATTCTAATTTAAGAGACTATGGCGGCTATACTTTTAAAGGTTAGTTTCATTTATATTTTATCATTTAAAAATCACTGTTATATGAAACTTGCTCAAGTTTTCTGTTTCACCAACTTCATTCTGTCCTGAAACGTTCTACAGTATCTGACCAAAAACCACAACGACTGCTGGAGAACGCAGAAATTGCTGCAAACCATTTCTTTAGCATCAAAAGTTTTATTACGCTAGCATCATTTGACTTCTTCAGAATACAACTTTTAATAAAACACAAGCTTCCTTTATATACTAACATTTAATTAATCAATTAACTACAATAAAAATTAAGTAAATTAAATAAAGGTTTGAATGGTAAGTAATACAGGTTTTGTTTTTTAGGTTAGTACTGCTTTAAAATTTTATTGTAATTAATTGATTAAATGTTAGTATATAAAGGAAGCTTATGTTTTTTAAAAGTTGTATTCTGTAAAGGTTGTATTCTGAAGAAGTCAAGTAAACAAAGTGTAATTAAACTTTTTGACGCTAAAGAAGTGGTTTGCTGCAATTTCTGAGTTCTCCAGCAGTCGTGCTTTTTGCTCAGTCTATGAGTTCTTCCACTTTGGTGGGTTTTTAGTTCTACAGTATCTATCAATCATTTCATCATTTAAGCACTAATAACTTATTTTCAATATACACATAAACAACGTGGTCCCCTGTGACTTGTTTAGTCATATCAGGATAAATTTACTACCAGATGCAAACAGCCAGTCATAACCTTGCCCAGATGAAAAAACAGAAAATAAAGTGGCAATGTTTGTTGGTGGTAAGCCCCTCCTGCACATGAACCCTACCAAAACTTGAACATGCCAATGTCACAGTTGCAAAAATGATGAAGAGAGAAAGTTCTCAAAAGAAATGAATCACTGTTACTGCACACTTAGAAACCATATCAGTAGTGATTTCGTATGCAAAACGGTGATCAGAAAGTTCAGTTTTGCCAAGTTGAACTTGAGCAGATGGCATCTCATGCAGTTTTAAATCTGACAAGGTGTAGGAAAGACAAAGCATTTGCCTTTTGTTTTCCCTTCAAACATTACTCATACAGTATCCAAGTGCTAATTTGGCCAGAAGTAGACTTCCTCTTGACTGCTGTTTCAGTTACTTGCATTTATTATTTTTTTTTAAACATTTTGATTTTAATGGAAGAAGGCAGTATCATCACCAGCTTCTGTTAAATTTGCCTGTAATAACTTACTGTCTCTTAAAAGAGTAAATGTACAGAGCCAGGAGTTCTACTGAGGATGCACCTACTTTATCTATAATGCCTCTGCCCAAGAGAAAGTGCACACGTAGTGCTTCAGCTACATACATTACAGTGGTATGCTTCTTTGATTTCAAATACAAAAATGCCTCTTAAATCTATACCCCTACCCTCCTTTTCCAAACTGATGTGTTGTCCTTTATTTTTTTCAGCATTAAAGCAGCCCTGAAGTACTTTCTAATCATCCTGCTGTTACTGCAGAATAAGTATTTTCCTTGGTACACCACAAGAAATAGAACTAACACTCATAATTTGATTATTGCTGACACTGCATGTATGTATTTATTTATATAATATTTGTTAAACTGATAAGTGAACTGGTTATAACCTGAAACAAACACAATGACTGTTGAAATGTATTTGCAAAAAGCATACACAGTGGGTTTCAAGATAGAATAATTGGACACACACTTAAAATATATTACATAACACCATATGACCATACCTTTGAAGCAGTGTCAAGTCTTGCAATAGGTAACACACTTAACTTTGGTGTAGAAAGTTGTGGGTTCTGGAGGGTACTGCAATTCTGAGTGTGCTGTCTTTTGGATGAGATGTTAAACCAAGGCCCCATCTGCTTGAGTTAGTGGTATCTCAGGTGGATATAGGTTCATAGGTAGGAACTAGGCTATCGGCCCTGGGGCCTATACAAGCCCAGCCAAAAAGGTGCCCTGGCTTTTGCCACCCAAGAAAATTATTTCACAGAGGTGATCCCCGGGGTGAATTTCCTATTTCCCATCCAATCATCAAGATTTTTTCTTGAAGAGTGATAATGAGGAGCTCTGTTTGACATAGATAGGTAGTTTGTTCCAGAGTATGGGAAGTCTCTGGGACAGGAATCTATCCCTCCGGCATGTTCTGTTTATTGTGGTGACAAGGTTTAAGTCCCTAGAGCATGTAGCTCAGAGGGATTGGGATTTCTTTAAGTGGAGCATGTCCAACAGCTCTTTGTTTGACATAGCTTTGTATGTTAGGCAGAGATCACCTCTGAGTAGGTGATATGCGATGGAGTAAAGCTGGAGTTTTTTTTTAGATGGCCTGCGTAGGGCATCTGTTTGAGGCCAGTAATCCTTTTTGTGAGGTATTTCTGCGGCCTTTCCAGTTGTTGTAGA
This sequence comes from Protopterus annectens, assembly GCF_019279795.1. Classification (NCBI taxonomy): domain Eukaryota; kingdom Metazoa; phylum Chordata; order Ceratodontiformes; family Protopteridae; genus Protopterus; species Protopterus annectens. Next base: position 274,393,306 of record NC_056729.1, on the reverse strand, counting down.
TGTCTTGTGAGGTACATACCAAAAGGGGCGTTGTACTCTATAATGGGTCTAATGAGTGATGAGTAGTGGGGAACAATGACCTCTTTTTTTCTGGATAAGAAACCTTTTGTGATGAGGTGTGCCACATAGAAGGATTTCCTGACTACTGTGGTGATGTGATTATCAAAGGAGAGACTACTGTCCACCTGTGTCCCAAGGTCTCTTATCACACTTTCAGTGTTAAGTATACTACCGCCTATGTTGTAGTTCATGGGTACAGAGTTTTTACCAAACCCAAAGGGGATGACAATGCACTTTTTGGCATTGAGCTTGAGGCCATGGCTTTGACACTAGGCATCTGTCTCAGTGAGGCCCTTTTGTAGGATGTACACATCGTTAGGAGTTACGATTATGGCTCCTAGTTTGCAGTCATCTGCAAACTTCATTAGCCAAAGACCTTCTCTGTTAGCCTGTACTTCAGAGAAGTAGATACCAAACAGGAAAGGACCCAGGACTGAACCCTGTGGTACTCCACTTGTCACTGGTCTGAAGTCGGATTTGGAGTCTGCTACTTTCACAGTGTGGGTTCTGTCAGTGAGCCAGTTGGCAAGCCATCTTGTGACATAGGGATTTATACCTAGTTTAGTGAGTTTATCTATAATTCCAGAGTGGGGGATGGTGTTGAAAGCCTTGGCAAGATCTAGATAGGCTGTGTGAACCACCTTACCCTTGTCTACAGCTTTGGTGACTGCTTCAAAGAAGTCAATCAGGTTTAGGAGAAATGATCTGCCTTTTACAAACCCAAACTGAGTGGGGTCCAGAGTTTGGAGATTACCAATGTCTTTGTTTATAAGTTCCACGATGATACATTCCATGGCCTTGCAGACCAGGCTCATCAGGCTAATGGGGCGGAAGTTCCCAGGATCCATGGTGGCTCACCCCTTGTGGAGTGGGATAACAGTCGCTGTGCGCCATTCAGCAGGCATAAAGCCTGAGGTGAGGCTATGATTGAACATGGTACTTAGGTGGGGTGTCAGTTCGTTCTATATTTCATGTAGAACGCAGCCTGGGATGTTGTCTGGTCCCATGGATGCTGTGTTCTTGGCTTTGGAGAGTGTGGTTTTTACCTGTGCAGCCGTGATTACAGGAACTTTGCATTCTTCCAGTATAGAGATGGGCTCTTTAGGGGGTGAGAGGGGGGTAAAGTTAGCACTGAACCTATCTGCCAGGATGTTGGCAATATCAGTTGGGTCTGTATATTTGGTGCCGTTATCATTAATCCCTGGGTGCCTAAATGCATGTGAATTGTTGTGGCAGCTAAGATGTGATGCATTTAGGCACCTTGGGATTAATGAAATGTGCTCCATAGCTTGCATACTTAACCTGAGGAGCCTTATAAGATAAAGGCCTTCATTTTCCTTGATATATATATATATGTATATATATATATTTTTTTTCTTCAGAATTTTAGATAGTTCAAATTGTTTATTTTGTGCATCCATCTATGTTACCATTTTTACAAGGTATTTATATTCAAATAGATGAATTTTTAACATACTTATGGTGCATAAGAATGTTTTTAATAGTTATTTTTATCCATTTTTATGTATTTTTTATCTAATTTAATATTTATTCATTTTTCAGTCTTATAAGTGTTATTTAATATTTTACTACGTATTAGTAGCTACTTTTCCAATATACTTCTAATGTACACTTCTGAGATATTTTGAAATGTATTTTTCAATGCATTTTCTAATGATTTTCTTATATTATTCCAAGCTAGCTCTTTTATTTAATGTAATTAATGTTTAATTAACCATGTGATAGAGCTTATTAGATTTACATTTTTGGAGAGTGTATATAAGGTCTTGCATTGAGTATTGTCTTGTCTTGTCTGAAGAAGTACAGGTACTATCCTGTACGAAAGCGCTTACTTTATTTGTGAATAAATAATTATTTTTGGCATGTATCCAGGTTGTGTTCATACTTTTTTGTTAAAATTAGATGCATGTTAGGTTAAAAACAACATATAAATACCAAATTATGAAGCATAAATAGATCAGATGCCAATAAAAATAGCAACTATGTGTTGAAAATGCTAAAATATAACATTTGACATTAGATTATAAAATAGCAGCTTTTTCTTTAAAACACTTGAAAGAGAAAGTGTCATTAATACAAGGAGGAATCAAGGTGTTAAACCTCAATTGCCTAGTAAGCTCTTTAAACTCAAGAAGGGTATCAGAGTTGCCACTAAAATTCGCAACTATCACCCTGTCAATAATAAAAAATAAAAACTTCTTAAAATTAAAGAAACCAATAGAATGTCTAAATGAGTGGTTTTCTTTTTCTTGATATCATACACATGCTCACAAAGTCTTTCTTTAAATGTCCTAATGATTTCCCCAGGTAAAATGCATTACAGTAACTGCATGTACCAAGGTAAACAATGTGGGCGGTGTTACAATTACACCCCCAGGAACAGGGAATGGTTCTCACAAAATTCTCTACTGAAGCATAAGGGCCTTCTCTGATGAACCTACACATCTTATATGACCCACATTTCCGCATTATCCCCTGACCCATCATTTATTTTGTGCCACTAGTGGGCAATTCCAAAAGAGTCTTGATATTTTTCCTTTAGCAGAGACAGTCACTGGTGCAGCTGCTGTACAACTTTTTGATATCCTCAGGGAATACAATGTCCCACTTCAACCTAACTAAACTAGTGTATTGGAAAACATCTTTGCTAAATGGAATGGTGAATACAGGAGTAGACAGGACAAACAATCCATTTTTTGACCTGCTTAATGGTATTATTTCTGTATATTTGGCTGTGTTATCAGCTGTACAGGACCTAATTCTCAAAACAGGTGTAAAGCAGTCGTAATGGTGACCCTCCACATCAGGCTTAATATCTCTTAACAATTGAAGAGGGTATCCCCTTTCCAAAAACATACAAATTAAATAATGCATCTCTTTGTCAAAAACATTGTCATCCAATATTAATCTTGAGATCCTCACCATTTGGCCTTTGATGACAGACTTTTTTAGATAAAAAGGGTGAGAATTGTTAAAATGGAGATATATGTTCGAAAAAGTGTCCTTTCTAAAAATGGTGGAGAAAAACACCCATTGGCAGAATTCTTTTCAAGCAAAATGTCCAAATAATTAATATTGTTAATATCAGTAGAATACGTGAACCTAAGTAGAGATGTGGAATTCTGCCACTGACTATAATACAATTTCCATTGTTCTATGTTGCCTTTCCACAAAATAAGCATGTCATCTAAAATCCTGTAGTATCCATGCACCACAGAATGGAATTGGGGGGTGAAATCCATCTTTTCTTCCCACACAGCCAGTACTACATTGGCATATGCAGCACCCATTGCCACTCCTGAAATCTGATGGTAATACTCTCCCTCGAAAAAAATAAAGTTGTTGTTCAAGGTTAAATCAAGGAGTGTGGTTACTACCTGAATAATCTGAAGAACCAATAAAGTTTGTTCAAAGACAAAATTGCAAAACCATTCATAGGTTCATAGGTGTGTACTAGGCTAATGGCCCTGGAGCCTTTAAAGTCTAGCCCATAGGATTACCTTGGCATCATGCCACCCGACCTTAGTTCCCAGTGCCTCTGTTGAGTAGAGCCACTGGAATGATCCCCAGGGTGAATTTTCTATTTCCCATCCACTCATCAAGATTTCTCTTGAAGAGGGCCAGTGAGGTACTCTGTTTGACATGTAAGGGAAGTCTATTTCATAGCATGGGCAGTCTCTGGGTTATGAACCTGTCCCTCCAGCTTGTTCTGTTGATTGTGGGGAATAATGGAAAAAGATTCACTATGTCTACTGTGATAAATAAAATATCTTCATTGTACTTTAATGAATTTAAAATCTCTAGAAGTTGCCATGAAACCCTTAAAATGTAAGGCTTTGATTGCCATATTGAGTTGCACATGAAATCAACAAATTTAGCCAGAGGTTCAGTTTTAGAACCCTTGGCTGACACGATAGGTCTCATTGGGTGGTCTAAAGCACTTTTGTGAATTTTTGGGATGCCAAAAATAGATGCAATTTTTGGTTTAGCAACATTTAGGTATTCCAACTTATGCTCAGTTTCCCCCTGCATGACCATGTCAAGTAACAAAAAATCTAACTTAGCATAAGCAATATTTATTTCATTACGTGAAACTCTCTTTTATGTGATTTCATTAATAAATTAAACATTTTTGAAGAATAATCAGAGCTGCTTATTATTACAACTCCCCCATTCTTATCAGGTTTCATAATGCGTAAAAGCTTGTAGTGTGTTAAAGAATTCAATAGACTTCTCTCTTCAGAAGTCAAATTATCAGAAAACAACTTCTTCTTCTTAAAAATGTTCCTGAATTGATTTTGACAAATTTTCTCATACACTGTGACCCATGGGTTTGGGGGTAGCATAAAACTGTTTTCCCTTCTAAGAGAAATTGTTCTGTCAAAAGTATTGGTTGCTATGTCAGATTAATTTTTTTTTAATTCAAGCTTCTAGCAAACATTTTCAATGGACTTAAAGCTTGCACTATGTCAAGTTTAAAAGTAGGAATAAAAGTAAATCCTTTCTTAAATACAGACATACATACTTCTGAAACTACCATATCAGACAGGCTGAAAGTTTTAAAAGAATCATAATTCATAATATCAACCAATGTATTACAACCACAAGTACATTTTACTTTCTCCTGTATTTGCTCCTACCCTGAAAGTTCAAAAAACAAACTGTCTCTGCATTGGGGTTTCAAATCAGGTATGGGGCCATGGTTGAAATCATTGTATCAGTTTGCCAGTCTCTCCAACCTCCAGATTTGGGGTTGTTCTAAAAAAAACCTTCATCACCAACAGCCTCAGGCTCATCTATAACTGAATCCATATTGTCTCTAATGGATTATATTCTATTGACTCATTGCTGTCCTGTAACAGGATAAGTCCTCCCCAGCTCATAGTCCTCAATGTCCCTTTACAATTTGCGGACCTTACGAGCTTTATCAAACACATTATTATATTCCTGTTTAACAGTAGAAAATGCCAAGTCATTTTTAATTGTCTCATTTAATCCTTTACCTCATTGTCAAGCAGGATAATTTTAAAATCATTTTCTCTAGTAATCCTTTTTAAAAAAGCTAATGCCTATGTCATTAAATAGCTTAACCAGTTCATAATACAATGGAGAATTTAATCCCACTCCATTTGAGTATTTCTGTAGAATGTCTCATCTTCTTACTATAGAAGTTTGATGAGCCATAGCCATAAATGTTTTCTGCATAGGCTTAAATATGACTTGCCCATAATACTGCTCTGGGTGCATTACATAATACCACTCAGCTATAAAAAGCTGAAAAGCAAATCCTCGGGTACATTTACATTTCCCATAAATTTGAACATCATTGCCTCAGTCTTTGCAAAAGAAAATAGCTACCAGAACATAGCGGGGCTGCAATCACATATGAATTTCTTATGAATTTCTTAACAAAAGTTAGTGTCCTCCTCTGTTCAATAAATTGTACATAAAAAACTTCCCTTAGTCCCTTCAAAATTCTAATTATGTATTTCTTTTAGACCTTCTTTTACATTTACTAACTGTGAATGATCCTTCTCTAAACTTGCCTCATCTTGGAACTCTTTTCTTGAATGCATCAAATTAGCAGACAGCCTCATCTCTTTCACGAAATCTTTCCATGCTCACTTGCTTGAGGAAAACAAAAAGTAGCTGCTTCAGAAATACAGGTCAGTATAAATTATTGTGTCTCCTATCATCAATATTAATTTCCTGGTCAATAAACCTATTCTGCCCCACTTATCAGAATGTCCCATATATGTGTCTGGATCTGAAGAAGGCTAAAAGGATGAAAGCACAAATCCCAATAAAACTTATAAATGGAATGTACTGTAGTCAGTCTTTTTTTTTTTTTTTGAAGAAGGAGGCTTTGGAACTGAATTTATTTTGCTTCTAGAAATAAAATTATTTAGATGAAGGGCTTACTCCAAATACTTGAATTCTCAACAGCTCTGTGTTGGAATTTTGGTTTGTCCTGACACATACTGCCTGTATACAGCCAGGCTGGATTGGAGATACTGAAGTCACCACCCACTAGTGACCTTTGATTGTATACAAGTATCTCTCCTTCCTTAACTGTTGTTTTGAGAAACATCTCCCCCTCTTTGTCCCCATTCTTGAAATTGAACATACAAGTGGTGTGAAAGCTCTGAAAACGTATGTAAATTGAAATAATTTCATAGTTATGCATGTGATAGCTTTATTCTGGACTGTACTCTGCACTTTGCTTATCATTTGCTTACCAAATACCTTTATTAAAAATAAACACATTTTCATGATTATATTATTATATATTACAGTTTACACAAGGAATAGCATATATCTCTACCTCTGAATTTTTTTTCTTCTCTACATTCTCCTGTATTTGTTGTATTTTCATATCACTTACTTAATTTTATTGTATATGTATGTCCAATGTATTTAACATTTGATTGTAATCTGTTTTTGCTATGTATATCTTGCTTTTGCCAGAATGGCCTAGGTTGTGACTGAAAAGAGTCCATGGACCAATCTACCTCACTGGTTAAATAATGTTGAATAAAATAAATAAATACAAGATAGGGAATTGATATAATTGGATTTAACTACTAAATGTGCTGACAGAGAGCTTTCTTTGGGTTTACAAGTGCTGTTAGGTCTATCTGCATGGCCCAGGTACCATTATTTTATGAAGGCAGGTTAGTGGATAGTGCTGAACACAAAACTGTGTCTCACTCTATACATCATAAAGGGGGTTATTGTGTAGTATATGAGCCAGTTACTTCCAATGAACCTCTTGCACTTTTGCCAAATCTTGTTACTAGTAGCAGCCTTAAAGAGGTGACCAAACATATGAAAATATATAAAGATGCTGGCATGACAATATTACTAAACACAATTTAACATGTTAGAAGATGTTTCAGCTGACTTCTTTAGTTTATCTGTGAAGTGCAAGCCATAAGGATAGCAATGCTCTACTTGATTAAATAATCATAGTTACCAAAGTTATATAAAATCATTCATTAGTAACCAGTCACAGACCCATCTCTCATGTGTTGGAAAACTTACATGACTTTAGTCTTGGAAAGGTTAAGAGAGTCAGCTAGTTGTAACAAATATATGTCAGCATACTTCCATGTGTAATCAGTCAGCTGCAACATGTAACCTGGCTTTTACAACATTATTAATTCTGCTTTATACTGCAATTTTCAAGCATACATAGTATTCATAGATTTTTTTTTTCAGGCTTTTGGAAGAATTAACAATAGTTTGTGCATGATAAAACTGAGTAATTTGGATCTATGAGATAAACTGCTAAGATAGAATTATAGAGAATTATAGCTGACTTAACAGTCAAACATGGGCAGTTGGCACGGATGGTTATAGATCTGATTTTCATTGTCTGTAGAGGATTGACAGCAGGGATCATCCTTGGTCCTTAATTGTATAATTTATAGAACTAATTTTTGATCAGGGCATCTTTTATAAAGTATATATGGATGATTTAAATATTGGTAAAATTAATACCAATATAAATAATGTTAACTTATTTCAGGATGCTTTACATAAACGTCATACCTTGGCCAAGTCAAATCAGATGGAAATAAGCATTAAAACAACTAAATATAGAAGATAGATATAGATATTGTTATAGGGTCCTATCATTGTGTCGATCAAATAAATGATCGATCCCTAAATGATCAACCCCAAAAGGTTGAAACACAAAAAGGAACCCCCCCAAAACTATTAATTATATTTATGCAGGGGACACCCCCTGCTAATTATATATGCCAACTCTGAAATTATACTACAGTGGGGAAAAGGTTAAAGCTCACTCCCCTCTGTACTGCAAACTCAGACTACAAGCTCCAGCATTTGTAGAGATTCTGAGATTTCGATTAAACATGCCTGTAGTGCATGTATTCAACATTCTGAGCATATGGGTAGACAATATATTGATTTTACTAGCTAGATCTTGTAGTTTTGAAGGCCAGCCGGGTCTTCTAGTTCTAAAATTAGGATTCAAGTATGCTGGAGATTTAATAAATTGAGAAAGTGACTAGCCCTTATACTCTAAAGACTGCTGACCTTAATTGGTCAGTGTCCATTCACATGACCATTAGATCACTGCTCAAGCTATCTGTTGTGGTGAACTACTTAATTCTATTTAAAATATGTCAGGGACTGCTACTTTTGTAAATACAGCAAAAAAACTGAATAAAAAACAGACAAAATGCAAGCCCGGGCTATTTACTATCAGATTCAACAGAATTTAAACATAAATCAGAATAAAACAGTTGAAAGATTATAAATAAGCAAACATTATGAGTGAAATAGCAAATTCTTATATTAAATGACTATATAAGCATACTTTAAATGAGCACAGTATATATAAGTACTCAAATTTTAGTCTGAGAAATGAGAGTGTTTCTTGCTTATTAACTTATCTAGCCTAGGTTGGATTGATGACAGTGCTACTTGAAGTTTTTAATGTATGTCTAAATTGTTTCCATGTTTTGTTTTAATAAGACTATTAGCAGAGAAACTAGTCTCAGAGAGGTATGCTGATGGGAATGAGAAGAGATTCTGAAGCAGTTTTAGCAAGTTTAGAATAGTTACTTTTAACTTTTATCCAAAAGGAGGCAAGTGATGCTATATTTCCAACTGTCATCTTCAATTCTTCTTCAGTGGCTAGTTATAACAATATATCCAGTAAAGTTATAGGTAAATTTAAATAATCTTTCACTGAAAACAATGTATTCTGGATCTATGAATTTTCTATATGTGGATCTTCTTTTGGTGAAAAGCAAAATTCAAAACATTCTGCCAAATTTGTAAGATGTTCAGTGATAAAATTTTGCACATATGCTGTATTACGATTATCACCTATTTTCATTGACAACTGCTGATAAATTATAGAACTTGTCATAATAACCTGTAGAAACTCTATTTTTTAATGCTTCTAACTTCTAACATGTTGCATTCCTTCCTTGCATGGAAGTATTGAGATACTGAAAGCATCAGATAAATAAGCAAGTCTGGCTGTCCAACTCATGTCTAAAATGCTGAGATCAAACTGATTTCTTATCTTGCAGGAACATAAATAGTTCATTCTGTAGTTCACATACCCCTGACAGAACTTTTCTCCTTGATAACAATCATAGGATTCACTTCAGAAGCCTGAATGATCACAAGCCTGAATTGCATAAGCCGGAAGACCAAAAGCCTGAAATGTCATAAGCCTGAAAACTCAAAAGCCTGAATCCCATAAGACTGAAAACAGACAGGATACATATACTGACTGAAGACAACACAAAACAGATTATATTCCGCCAATTATAACCAGGGTGTAAGCCCCCCTACACCGCCTGCTACATATATATATATATATATATATATATATATATATATCGACTCCAAGATTGCACTTCACTACACTAAAGTGCAGTCTCGCAGTTAATATATTTAATTAGCAGAGGGTGTGGGTGCAGAGGGGCTTGCCCCCCTGCCCATACTTGGTGAAAACTGCTATCCTTTGTCTTGTATGTGTTTTGTGTGTCTTTTTTTGTATTCTGTATATTTTCAGTCTTATGGGATTCAGGCTTTTGAGTTTTCAGGCTCATGAAATTTCAAGCTTTTGGTCTTCCAGCTTATGCAATTCAGGTTTGCGATTATTCAGGCTTCTGAAGTGAAACCCAATCGTATCACAACATGCAATATCAGTTGTTTATGATCACCTTCTGTACTATCCCATATAATTGAAAATTTAAAGCATTAGCCTTTACATAAGTCAGAATTTTTACTACTTTACTAAGCATACTTTTTAGTTCAGCAGATTCTTTTTCATCACAAGACTGTCTCTATAGATATTGTGTTAATCAACATTCTGGTATAAGCTTCTTAATCTGGATAACTCCTCCAGAATGTGTTCCAGTCATTTCAGCTGCATCATGAGAAAGCACTCCAACACAAAACTTAAACTCCAAACCATTTTGTTGACAATGTAATCCTTCAACATTTTATACAGTTCAAAGCTAGCTTTACTTCTTGGTAATGAAGCAGAGAAAACAAATTCTTCCTTCATATCACTATGTTCAAATCACATATACTAAAATAATTTCCATGTTAGAAATATCTGTGCATTCACCAAGTTGAAATGAATCATACTTTGTCAGATTTATGTGTTCTTTGAGTCGCTCTTCCATATCATTAGCCAGTTCCTGAATAAGTTGAGCTATGGTGTCATTAAAAATGGTTACTCGAACCACCTTCTTTGCTGCATAATCACCCATTTCCAGGTAAATATCTTTGATGCATTCTTTCACTAATGTCTCAAAAATTTTATATTTTTTTAGTCTTTGCAATTCAAAGTTCTACTTTATAAGAAGCTCACAAAGCACCAGTGTCATTATGTGAAATATGAACATCTGTTACTGTTAAATTTTTAATTCAATACTTTTTGTTTCAAATAACTGTCTTGATTTTGAACTTATTTCTTTGTGTTTTTTGTGTAAATCCCTCATATTTTTTAAACAACTTTTTATTAATTTTTTTATTAATTTTAAAACAAAGATTGCCCAAAATTATTTAAAGATAAATAGAGCAAAAACATAACTATTTACAGATGTCCACTGGAAAATCAAACATAGAGAACTAAAGCATTAAAATTTATCATGTAAATCAGTTAATTCTGACCAAAATCTAAACTGGTGAGCAATATTCAAAACTATCATTTTGGAAGTTGGCAATTCTTTTTACAGGCATTTTTGCTAAATTAATGAATTCAGTGAAAGAAAGAGTAGTTTTACATTTCCAGTTTTTGTAACTATTTTCTTGCAATAGCTAAAATGAACCAAAAGAGAGGCAACTGCACCACAGAAATGGAATCCAGAAATGGAGCATTAAATAAGATCAAGGAGTTAGAAATTATACAATTATCTGTCCACAAAGCTTGGGCAACATTTCTAAATTCAACCCAAAAACCAGTTAACATTTTACAATCCGATATCACATGAAATCAATCTGCATTAGCCATATAATTTCACCTCCAACAATTAATTTTCTCATAGTTACATATTAAAACCACTTTATGTATATTTTAAAAAGCTCTGTTAAGAAATATCCACATATATATTTTACAATAAAGAGAAGAAGTAGATTTTCCCACAGATTTAAGAATTAAGCATTTGTCTTCATCAGAAAAGGCCTTCTCATTAATCTTAGTTGATTCTGAAAAAAAACTCAAGTATCTTTGGAATATGTTTTGTATGAAAATCCATGGAGATTTTGATCTATCACTAACATATTTTTACAAGATTGTATAGTCAGCCAATTATTATTTTCTAAACAATGACTTTCAAGAAGATAATCTGTATTACGTGATTTATTTCCGATTAAGAATTGATGCCAAAAGATTAAATTTGCATCTCTATGGTCTAGCATTTTGCTTATATTAAAAGTTCCCAAACAACCTGCTGTATTTGATATGGGGAACAATAAAAACAATAAATCTTTAACTATATAATTAGAATTCATAAATATTTTAAAATTTATAAGGATGTAATCAGTGAAGGGAGAGGAATAGATTTTTTCTTTCCATTTAAACATAAGTCTTTCAAAATCCAGTAAAATGTACTCATTCCAAATGTGGAGAAAGAGTCTACAACACAGCTGTTATTATTTATTAAACTTTCATGAATGGATTTCCAAGTGGATTGGTAAGAGAAATCTAACCATAGACATATTAAATTGAGAATTATGGATTTGGCATATAATTCAACATTTGGGAAAGTTAATCCACCTTCTTGCCAACTTTTAACATGCCAATCAAAGGATATTCTTGGTTTATAGGGAAACTACAGAAAATTAAGAAGAGAAGAATTAAATTTCTTAAAGATTTTTAGAAGAGGAATAATTAGTGATTGTAGATAGAAAATAATTTTTGGTAGGATTATCATTTTTATTAAGTCAATCTTCCATTGTAAAAAATGTATTCCAATTAATACTTATTTTAGTAACAGTGTCTATTAAATTACTATAATTTACTGCTGCCGAGTCTTTTACAGTAGATTTCATTATAATTTCAAGATTATTAATTTGTGAATGGTCCCAAATAAAATTCTTATAGTTTCTTAAATAACTATTAACTTTTTTATTAAAAAGAGTAAAGTTTCTGTTTTATAAGTGTTAAACATTAAACCTGACACTTTTCAAAGTAATTAATAGACTTAATCAAATTTTCTATTAAATCTTCAACATTGCCACTTGTTATTAAAATGACATCTGCAAATAATTGAATTTAACAGGAATAACTTTCATCTTTCGAGAATCCATGAATCTTGCTATTAGATTTAATAAAGTTCATGAAAGATTCAAATCTGAGAGCAAATAATAGAGGTGACAAGGAAAAACACTGTTTTGTACCTTTTAATATTTTGAAAGAGCTAGAAAGAAAACAGCAAATTTTAATAAAAAAGAATGAGTTACTATATAGATTAGTTATAAGATTTATAAAATCTAGGGAAAATTCATATTGTTTAAGTGGTTTGAACAAATAATTTCAACTAACAGAATCAAAAGCCTTGTTTATATCTAGACTTATTATAGTTAGTTATTTTTTTGTTTTTATTAGCCAGATCTATTAAAGCATTAAGCCTATTTATGTTATCCCGAGCCTTTCTATATAGTTTAAAACCACTCTGATCATCATTTATTAATCCTGGCATAGTAAGCTTCAATTGTTTTGCAAGAACAGACAAACATTTTATAATCAACATTTAATACTGAAATAAAACTGTAAGAAGAACATAAGTTATAATCTTTATTTGGTTTCAAGCTAGGAGATAGGGAATATTTCCAGGAGGGGGAGGGTTGATACTTGTTAAACTTGTTCAAAAACTTTTAATAGGATATTTAAAATATTCTCTGGGAATAATTTGTATAATTCTAGGATTATCCCATCAACACCAGGGGCTTTGTTTGGTTTAAGATTATTAATTTGATTGTTTAATTCCTTAAAAGAGAATGACTTATCAATTTTGGATCTTTGTACTTTGGTTAATTTAAACCTTATATCGTCTTTCAAGAAGTCATTGGTTATGTTGTTGTTGATTTCTATGTCTGTCTCCATAATATTTCCTAAAGCATTATAGTATATCTTTTAAATCAGTTACTTTTTATTTTTATCACCATGTTTAGAAACAATTTCTTTAATATGATTAGTATTAGTATACTATTTATTTTTTCTTAGCTCTAACAGCCAACCTATGTAAGCTTTTTGAATTTATTGCGCAAGTTTGTAATTTTAATTTTTACAGATTTGTTGATATTATATGGTGAAGCACATCAAGATATTTCTGATTTAATATCTTTAATTCAGTGTTTGCTGATTTGTCATAAGGATTAAATTGAATTTCAGTTTATCTGTATTAGACTATAAAAGACATCAACTCCTTATCCCAATCTTTTTAATATATGTACCACTTTTTAACTCTCATATACATAAGTTTTAAAAGAATCCCAGAGAATTACTTCTGAAACTTCTCCATTATTATTAATTTCATTGTACTGATCTATTTCTTTTAGACACACTTTCTTAAAGTATTTTAATTTTACTATACAAGCAGGGATTCATCGATACGAAATCAAATTACTTGGCTTTAATTTGAAACATAAATGTAATAGCATTGTGGTCAGATAAAGGACATGAAGTTTTCAATACATCTTCAATTTTAGTAAATAAACTACTAGATGTACAAACTTTATTAAATGTTTGTCTGACTGCCAAATCTATAAGAATTATGTAGAATGTTAAGAGACTTAGTTGACTTAATATCATAAGTATCTCTGAAATGTTGAGTATTAATAAAATGATGTAAGTGTTTAGCTACTGAAGATAGCTTAGGAACCTTATCAGTAGTTATGTCTTTACTAGAAAGAATACAGTTAAAACCTCCTGCAATAATCAATTCACCTTTTGTATATAAGGTTATAATACCCAAATATTTCTTACCAGTTTTGGCTCAAATTCCAGCTATCCAGTAAGAATTCACAAAAGTATAATTTTTTTGTCATGTTCTACTACTGCTAAGCCCAAGATGCCATTTTAATCTGAATAGGTATTTAATATTTTAGACATGGGTAATTTTTCTCCAAAGAATAAGAGTGCCTCTCCTTTATGATTTAAAATGAGAGCTCGCAAGAGTTAAATAATCTTTTAACATCAATCTATCTACTTCTTCAGATAACAAATGTGTTTCTTGTAAGAAGATTATGTGAGCTTTATCCAGTTCTAAATATTTGTTTAAGTTATTCCTCGTCAATGGATTACTAAGTCCATTGATGTTTAGTGACAGACAATTATATCAACATTTATAAGAACATATAAATGCACTGCTTTAAAGTGATTTAGCTTAAAATATAATAACCAAGTACTAATAATTGTTATAGACAGATATAAAAAAAAACAAAAAAACAAAAGCAAAATGTCAGACTTATATATAGTCAAACCTGCCATCATGGAATGAAAATTCTCTGATTTGATGATATAATCATACAAATCACACACCAACAAACCCACCCCAATGTCATCAAGCTAAACAGTTGCCACTGCTTCTTAATTTAAAATATTATTAATTATAACTATTTAGAGCACACTCAAGTCATGTTAAAAGGAAAAACAATATAAAGTATTAATTTGACAAATATTAATATTTTGAGCATAGAAATATAGAGTTGGAAATGTTAATAATAAAGAAATATATTATGTATTTCTGAATATATTAAAATATCCCAGAAAAAATGCATTTTAAATTTCTCTATTTGATTAAAGCATTTTATATAGTCATTTCTTCTAATTAATCCTACTATAGAAAATAATATAAAGAGCCTAGTATTTAAGCATTTATATGTAGGAAATAAATAAAACTGGCAACACCTATAACACTAATGGATATAACAACACCAATACATATCAAGGTCACGTATCATAAAACTTTTAAAACTCATTTAATGACATGGGTGAAAAGGTAAAAGTAATAGTCAGAATATGGAAGTATAATTAAAAGGTGCTACAATTTAAAATTACATATTTGTGCATATTGTATGTGCTTATACATGCATAATATATTTACATGGATGTTCATACATATAACTGTGTGTATCTATTTGCAAATTATGAGTAGATGCTTGACGTGTATATTAACGGTTAAGAGAGTGAATATGTTCTATGTGTCTCCGCATGACAGTAAATATACAAATGAGTAAGTGTCTTTAAGTGAATTTTGTTTGTATTATGAATGTATGTATGTTACTATAAATACATCTAGTACTTGGACTATACATTTAACATCTAACTTCTGTACAGGAAGCATTATTTTATGATTATATTTTAAGTATCATGCATTTACAAATTTGCTTATAGTGCTTGTCATTGCCATATTCTGAAATGTGCAGATTAAATTTTTGTATTCATCATACCAACGGGAGATGAAAAATGATTGAAATGATTTAAAAGTCAGTTTAGTATAAAATAAAATTAAATATTTCACTAACAAATGCAGAACATTTCAAAGACTTAAATCTGCTCATTAATATTATTTTCCAATAATTAGCAAAGTAACTCTGAGTAATTAGGGTAACAGATGTTGAGCAGATTGAGGTGTTTTAAGCATCTTCTCCTCTAAATTGTTTCATATAGTACAGAACGCAACAGCTTATATTAAAGTATAAGTACAGTTTGTTTGTTTACAGTAATGTATATAAATGCTGTTATCTGCCAATTAGTATCTATACAGAAGTCAAATAAATATATTTCTCTCAGAGCAAGTTTTGATCACTGTTAATATTTTCCAGTCAACTGTATGTAAAAATAATTTTATATAAAAAACAATTTTATAGCATCGTGTGCAGAGGTGTGAACCATATAAGATATGCGAGCTTCTTGCATGCTTGTTTTGATTTGCATTTTAGTATTGAAGTGTTCCCTGTGTTTAACCTTACAGTTTTGTTACATTGCACAGCTCTTTTGGGCATCGCATCAGGTGTTAGATTTCACAATTGCATTTCAAGGAAAACATCGGGACAACTATATACTGAAGTAACAACAAAAGGTTATAGGGGTATTTGTTTTTGTAGGCAGTTGGTTATACCTTGTGTAAATGCATCTGTAGACACCTTACTTATGAATAGACAAGTGTGTTCTGTGTAAATATTATTTCAATTTGAGTGTGTTTTTGCATGTGGATGTCCTTATGTATATAGAATTACAATGTAGCATCATTTACTTAAGTACGGATGCTTAATCTGTATCTTACCAACTTTCAGATGATTAATAGCCCTCTATAACAATATTTTAATACACTACCAGATGTTATGTATGACATATGTCATTCTCTGTTTACTATGCTATCAGCTCCATTCATGCAATGCATTTATAAGTGTTCTGTATTCCACCAACAGTCTTGATGCTTAACTACCTCTTTGTATTATATCTCAGGTCTTCCATTATCTGTGGATCACCCATGGCCCATGTGTTTGTTAAATTTTTTATGAGATTAAACCTTTAGGTATGCCACTGTCTATTGCACGAAGCACATTTTAATTATTAGATCTTATTTAATGAAACTACCTGTTCTTGTGAAGAATCTGTATTCTGAGGGAGCCCAGGTAGAAAATACCAGATAGCCCTTGAGCAATGTAAAAGTTAGAAAACATCAGAACTATAAGACATAGCTAGAAAAGAAGTTAATGGTTTGTACTTGCATAAATGAAATGTGGATATGAAACAATATATTAGGTCAGTGACAACAATGGATCGGTTAATGAAAGTCACCTTTAAAAAATCAGAACTCACAACGCCAAGTCCTGAAATGTTTAGACTGAATAATAAAAAATCCAGTCCGACAGTGTGTAAATATTTGTGTGTACAATTTAACAGGTATCATGTTACAGAACTAGAGAAACTGTAGGGGAAATCCCATTACTGTAATAGACACTTCTTTGTTTATCAGAAGTATTCTGCATAGCAATAACTGTCTAATTTATTATTAAAGTTATATTAGTTTTTCAGCTTCTTTCATAACACATTAAAGCTAGTAATATTGTTTTAAACAAGCATTTTCATCACTATAAATGACATATTCCTCTGCACTGTGATGATAATGCCTCTTAAGTTTTGATGGTTTCATTGGTTCATTAGCCAGTACTTGCCCACATACAATACACTATCATTTTAACACTTCACCATTAACTGTGGCTGCAAAACCCAGCTCAATGTATGAGGGATCATACTTCTATGAATAACTAGTACAGAATCTTTTAGTCTTCATTTCTTCTGAATCATTTCTGTCATCATCATTCAGATTATTGTGGCATTCAGAAAAGGTGTGTCCTCTTCATAAAAAAGTCTATTGAAGCTTGTTTTGCCATCTGTAAACAGTTGAAACACAAGTTTTACTTTCCTAATGAACATAATCATGATAACAAATTTACTAAAACGTCTCTTTTCCTTACTGCAATCCTCAGTTTGGTAAAGCCACACATTTTGAAAGGAACAAACCAGAAGTGAGCCAAAATCCAGGATATTCTGCAAAATAATGGTTAGCTGACAGGTATGCATCCAGCCCTCATCCCCCCAGAAATGAAGTCTCACCACCCTGCCACAGCTCTCAACCCCTTGATCAATTATTTCCAAAATAATGGTAGGACAGATACTAACAGAGAAGATTTGTAAATAATGCTTTTATATACTTAGATGGTTGCCAGAATAGCAGGTTTGGCAACATTTTTCTGGACAGCATGAAGCCTGAAACTAAAATTTCTGTCATTTGTCTTTCTTCCGGTTTTCAAAAAACACAAATTTTGCAAGGAACAGATGAAAATATGACGCAAACATCAGGATCATTCATCAAATTAAAGGACAGCTGACAGGTATGCACCCCCCAAGCACAGTACTCTTACAGCTCACAGCCTCTTAACAGGAATTAATTTTCATCTATAGACAGCCTGTCATACACAGCAATTACAGCTACTTTGTTGTCTGCAGATTTCAAATATCACATTAAGAAAACAAGTTAATGCCTTCACAAATTACTTCAAGAATTTTTATTGAAAATATAGGCTTATCTTGAAACCACATAGCTCAAGTATCATGGACAAAACCAAAAATATGATAGGATAAAGGCCAAGACTCAAAAAATTGAAACATTGCCTCTATATACTTAGAACATTAGAATAGCATATTTTGCATTACCATGGCTTTTTTGAAGGATATGAATTAGGAAGGTGAAATACCTATAATTTTTCTGCCATCCAAATCACTTCTTGAAAACATAACTTTCTTTATGAATGAATAAATATAGGGCAAACATCAGTGACAATAAGCAGATGACAGGTATGCACCCAACCCAGGCAAAGTACTCATTTAGCTTGCAAACTCTTAACTCAAAAATCGGGAACAAAACCAAAACTAATGAAAGGACAAAGGCCAACAATTTGAAACAGATCTTAAATATTGCTTCTATCTCCTTGGAGACAGTTGCTAGAATAGCAGCTTTGGTATTAGTGGGCATTTTCTGAACCTCAAATGTCTGTAATTTCAGTGCAGTCTTAAGTATGCTAAAACCACAAACTCGATGAATAGACCAGAAGTGTCAGCAAAAGTCAAGTAAATTTTTAGCAGCCCTACAATACAGAGGGATAAAGCCCTTACTGCACCCCAAACAACCTTTGTTCAGAGGGGTTACAGAAAGAGGATGCGAGTGAGTAGCCAGTGTCGGCTTGCCCATCCTGGGGTGATTCCAGGCTCACTGCAGTCAAGCAGCATCATGATCCTGGCAAGCTCCATGCTGCAGAGCTGATGTGCTACATAGCTGCAGGATTGCAAATGAGAGAAAGCACATACCCATATCAAAGGCAACTCCTGAAGGCTACAGTTACAGACCATGAATGACCACCATATGAAAACAGTTATGATGGCTCAGTCTTTTCAGTGGCCCCAGATGTAGGTCATGCTGAGCCCAGGAAAGATAAGGAGGTGGTCAGCTGTAAGGAGGAAAAAGAAAAAATAGGACAGTCTGCAAAAGTAAGGGACAGTGAGAGGTTTGCCCACAGCACCCCCTCCCCCCAGGCAAGAAAGCAATTGCATAGCTTTCAGCCTATCACAAACAAATCAGGAAAATGACAAATGCAATAGAAGTCCAAAGGCCCAAAAGTCATATAGATTTTACATCAGTACCATTTCTATAAAATTACAAGGTTACCAAGTTTTGCATTACCATGCATTTTATCGAAAAGAAATGAAGTGTGAAACTCAAATACTTTCCATTGACTTCATTCCTCAACAGTTTGACAGAAAAATGGCAAACTGGACAAGAACAAAACACAAACATGAACCAAAGTCAAGGACATTAGAGAGTTTGGACAGTAACATTTTGATAGCATTTCCTGATGGCTATGAACTCCCAAATTCTTTGCACAATCATCTGGGACAAAGTCAAAAAATAAATGGGAGAAAATGGACCAAATCAAAGACATATTTTAAATATTGCTATTATATAATAAAGACAGTTACAACAAGTCTGATACTTAAAGGTTAAAACTTGCTGCACTGACAGTTGTTGGAATTGCATGCATTTCGTGAACGATGGGAAGTATAAAAATCAAATGTCTGCCATTATTTATTGGTTGTAGCCATTACATGTGTTAGAAAAATCGTGATTGTGGAGAGTATTAGAATCAGGGATTACAACAAATAATGAGGGACAGTGACCCAAAATCAGGGGCATATTTTAAATATTGCACTCATATACTTAAGGCAGTTCCTGAAGAATAAAAAGCCTAAAAGTCAAATGTCTACCATTATGTACAGATTACAGTCCTTTGCCAGGAAAAAAAAATAAACAATAATGGGGGCATGCTACAGCAACTGTGACAGTGGAGAGGTGTTAAGCTCTTCCCAGCTCTGTACAACTTACTTATAAAAATCCTGAATACCACCAAGAAATAATGAAGGAAAAATACACATATGCATATTTTATTGCTACACAAACAAATATATGCAGTGTTGGTAGTTACATACTAGGTATCAGTGACAACTTTTCCAACATTGCTTAAGATTTAAGTTGAAACTATGAAATACCTTATAAACTCATTTTGGTCAAGTTATTAACTGAATATATCACACTTTCACACATGGGGAAAAATCAGTCTCACTTACCACCCCATGGGATATCAGACATTCCTGGCCTGTGCTGTGAGCTACCCTTTGTAATGTTGTTCCACTGTGCTACCGAGTGGACATTGCGCCAGGTATCTGCATAAGATGAACAATTATACACAAAATATATTTATTGCTAAACAAACAGAAATATTTGCAAGTGAAAGTAGTTAAATTCCAGCTTATGTATGCTTTCATATGACTGCATAATGCATCACATAAACTCCTTGTAGGGTAAACTAGTAATACAAGTAGTAATATTGCACATATTCATAATATTTAACAAAAACAAACCTCACTCTCTCATTTACTGGTCATCTAAGTTTTGTCTCAAAGCATTCCTGGACTGTGATAAAACGAATAAATGAATAAATAAATTACTTTGCTGTCTGATGCATACAAACCCTACTTGAATGCACACACAGTTAACCATTTGTTCCATTCAAAGACAAGAAAATGTACATGTACAATCCTTAGAATCATTTTTACAGTTTATATTTTCAGCCGTATTCTGAAACTAAGTAGAATTACGGAGAAATACACCATAAAAACAAATATGGGGTCTGAGGTTTTCTAAAATGTACACAAAAACACAAGTGTTTCTAAAACAAAGAATGACAATTGATTCTCATTATATTAAAATATGCTGCTGAAGGACAGGGCCGCATTTAGGAGGAGTGAAACCTATGTTCTGGACACCAGAAAGCCAGACAGTAACAAAGGAAATAATTTTAGACCCATAAACATACAAAAGCACAGTCATCTTAGTGATCATGACTGTACTTGAAGTATCTAGCTGGAGTAAATACTTGTCTTAAAAGTCAGGAGCATCACAGGGAGGTTTACTGTTCAGGAGGCCACATTATTTAGTGACTGCATTCATTTACCATTAAAAAGAAAAACAAAACAATCAAAAGAATAGAAAAACAAAATAAACTCAGGGACATATCTCAGGTTTACTTCATTATGAGGAGCATTCCTTATGTTGTGTCTAAGTCCACCTTCCCCACAGTTCCACATTGAAAGAGTATGTATATATTCAGTGATAAGTACTTTTGTAGCTGATATATTTTTAAATAATACTGAGTTGTTAATTTATTAAAAGAACTTTTAAGTATAAAATAACATTTAACCATCCTGTGAACTTCCTGTAAATTCTTAGTCAGCTCTTAGTAAGTGTTCCACATTTTACCCATTTGTTCCACATTTTGGAGACAGAAGGTTGAGAGCTACATTCAAGGGCACATTTTAAACTGTGCTTTTAAATACTAAAAAAGTGGAAAGACTATACTTCATAGCCATACCTCTCTGAACCTATTTCCACAAGAAATCTGGGCATATCCAAAAACAATGATGAGACAAAGGTCCAAAGTAAAGAACAGACGAGTTATTGTGCAAAGTTGCTAGAACAGGTTTTGTATTAGGATTAAATCAAAGTCGTATTTTAATTATATAATAACCACCTTTGTGTGCAATCCATGCAGTAAAGTACCAATAACCATTAAGAACCACATGCCGTCCAGGTCAAGAGTGTGTTACAACTATTTATTAGAAAAACATCAACAACAAGTTAAGTGCTTTCGTCCCCTCAAGGACTTCTTCAGAACCTGATGCCATATAAAATCACATGACTTACAATTTAAAATATACATCACCCAATCACATTGCTTTCTCATATTAGTTCCTTAACCCTTTAATGTCCACAATATGTTACCATCAGTGAAAACAAAGTCCTTATTCGAAACAAAATAAGCATAACCAATGTAGCTCCCACTGTATTTCATTGTAGAAGTAATAGGCTGTAGTTTTTCATTACACCACAAGGTGGAGCTCTTTCCAGGAATATAAAAGACAATTTCGAAAGTGAAAGAGAAGACTGATATACTAGCTGCAGGAGGGAAGACTGAAACAGTGAACTGAAGGGAAAAAGGGCCTTGCAGCATGACTGGATTTTCTTTTCTAGTGCTTTGGGACAGGGAAGTGAAGTAGCAGATTGGGTCTGTCTTTTGCTGAAATCCTAGATAATGGTATTTTGTGGAATCAGGAGAGAAGTCTGAAACCAGTAGTCCCAGGCCTGCATATGATTCAGCAAGAAAAGGAGTTCCCTTGGGCCTAGTACAGATAAGCCATAGATGATTATCAGAGCAGGTTGGGAGGGTGGCCTAATGGTTAAGGTGTTTGCCTTACATACACAAGGTGCAGGGTTTGAGTCTCAAAAGGGATAATTGGCTAGGCTTACAATGGCTCGGAAGAGCAATTAGTTTAGTACTAACCTATGAGTCCTGGCAGGTGATTTTTCTACTTTTCTCATCAGAGGAACCACAGTGCCTGGTCACTAGGATATCCTCAATGGAGTGGTGAGAGGCTCTGGTCATCATTTTATATTTTTATAAGATTGTGGATCCCTCCCCAAATGTTTTGTGGATTACAAATAACTGGGATCCATATGAGCTCCAACTTGGGCCCCATCATGCCAGTAGCAAGACTGTACGTAGTCACTGGCCAGTGAACAGGGTATAATAGAGGGTTTCATAGTTGGTCTGTTTAGAATTGATCAAGGGGGTTGAGCGTGTTAGTACTGCTCAATGACATTGCATTCTCTCATATTTGTACTGTGGCACTGTAAATCTTCATTGTTCAATTACATTGCATTTTGCTCGTGTTAGGACTGCTGCCTTCAAGAATTTTGCTGCTCAATGACATTGCATTTTCTCATATCTGTATTGTTGTATTGTAACTCTTTTATTGCTGAATGACAATGCATTTTTTCCCGTGTTTGTACTGATGTATTATAAAGATTTACTGCTCATTGATATTGCCTTCTTTGTGCATGTTTGAATGTCAAGACCTTTTTCTGTTGAGTTCTGGGGAAGAGGGTGAATGTATGTTTTCATTGCATGCATATCTCACCTTGCCTTATTGCTAACTGGTGCACTGTTGAAATAATTTGTTTGTGGCTATGCTACTGCCTTTTAAACTAGATGTGTCACCTAGAATAAAATCTGTCATTCTTGCCACCTTGGTGTGTTGGGCCTATAGTGGTGTCATCAGAGTCAGGTAGGAAGGAACCCATATCTACTTCAGCTACACCTGTGGGTGCACTACACCAATATAATAGAAACATGGTAAAAACCTAAAAAAAAACAAAGTCTTCCTATATTGTTTTTAACCAAACATACATAAATGTTATCTACATTTAACATCTGCCTAGTGTACAAAAATTATGTTCAAAATTATATATAAAATGTATACAGTCTATTAAAATAAGCAAAATTAGTAAAAAATATTACAGTTTAGCAGCAATCATTTTAAGTACATGATTAATCGTGACATATTTAGGTTTGTGCATTACATCTAATCTAAACAGAGGGCTAAGTACACCACACCACTTATATTGCATTCTCCTCTTGAAAAAGTACATACATAAATGTTACCCACATTTAACATGTGCCTAGAGTACAAAAATGATGTTCAAAATTCTATATAAAATGTATATGCTCTATTAAAATAAGCAAAATTAGGAAAAAATATTACAGTTTAGCAGCAATCATTTTAAGTACAAGATTAATCGTGACATATTTAGGTTTATGCATTACATCTAATCTAAACAGAGGGCTAAGTACACCACACCACTTACATTGCAATCTCCTCTTGAAAAAGTACTTTTATTATTTAAACTGTTGTTCCGAACAATTTCCCCTTTGTTAAATATCTGGTGACAGTAACTATATCTACCACATTTGGTTGTTCCAAATTTGTGGGGTTTGGGGTCTCCCTAACACTTGTTTGATGTTCTTGTCAACCTTGTATGTAAATGTGGGTGTTTCTATGTGCTGGAACAACTCTTCATCAGTTTAAAGAATGGCCCAATTCCTTAGAATTATATTCTTTATGTCCCTGTTCCCCTCACTGAACTTGATCACCATAACATTTTGAAAACTTTTAGTATCTGTGTTTTTACTCTGTCCAATACACTCTAATAAATTCGGCTTCCCCAGTATACATGGGTATTTGATGACTCTGTTGCTCACCACTTCCTCCCTGAGTGTTCTTTACAATTCCTGTGGGTAACCCCTCTCCAAGAACATGGATGTCATTTTGTCCAGTTCTTCTTTGAACAAAATTTCATTAGAATTCATCCTAGCCACACAAATGAATTGTCCCTTTACCACGTTCCTTTTACAGTAACCTGGATGCCCACTGTTAAAGTGTAGAAAACCATTAGAGTATGTGTCCCTTCTATAGATTGTAGTTGCATATGTTTCATTCAATATTCTAAGATGAATGTCCAGATAATTTATACTGTCTATGTTCTTAGTGTGTGTGAACCTCAGGAAGGTTGATGTACCCTAGAGGTAGTTCAAGAATTATTCAATCTCTGTGGGGTTCCCTTTCCATACAAAGAACAGGTCATCTAAAAATTGAAAATAGTGAGACCATAGTGGGGAATAGATGGAATCTAGTATAGCCTTCTTCTCCCATCCTAACATAACTATGTTTAAAAAAGTGGGAGCACATGCCACTCCCATTGCCACTCCACTAACCTGTTTGAAGTACTCACCTTCAAAGTACAGGAAATTATTGGTTAGTACAAGTTCCATCAAGAAACCTGTATCATTGATGGAAAACAATTTAGTATCTAGTAGCATATCCTCAAAAAGTTCCAAACCTTCCTGATATGGTATACTAGAGAAAATATCAACAACATCAACTGTCAGAAAACAAGTTGAGTCTTTGGAACTGTTGACGTCAAGTTGGCTAAGAAGTCCCATGAGTCTCTTAGGATATGCATGTGTTTATTGCATACCTGTTTAACCTTCCTGTCTATGTAAACAGCTATGGGGTATGTCTTTTATCCCTGTGCAGCTACAATTAACCTGTATGGGGGGTCCTCCACACTTTTCTGTACTTTGGGGATACCAAAAGCTGCCGGAATCAACAAATTTCTATTGGTCAAAAAAAAAAAACAGGGTATCTGGGGTGATGAAACCCGGCAAAAGGCCATCTTCTAGGAACAAATCAATTTTCTTGTGAGTTATATTTATCTAATTTCTCGAAACTGAGGTGTACCTAGTTTCATCTAAGAGCATGTTCATCATTTTGCCTACATAGTCGATGTGTGCTGTTATCATCACCACCCCCCCCCCCTCCCTTGTCAGGTTTCATAACCCTGACTGATTTGTCTCTAGATAGGTCTTCAAGTAAATCGTGTTCTTCTTTTGTTAAATTACTAAAATTCTTCTTGTTGTCACTGTATGCTGCATAAAGATCCCTTTTGCAAGCTTTTTCAAAAGTTTGTAAAGCTTTACATAGTGGGGGAGTTAAAGGTGCTCTTTTTCTTCAGTGCATTAGTTGTTGTGGGGGCTACACTATCTCTGTTTAGGAAAGATACGTTCAACCTCCTAGTAAATAACTTTAACGCTATCATTGTGTCAGCTATTTTTCCATTAGATTTGGGCACACATTTAAACCCTTTTTTGGGTAAACTGAAATATACAGTGTCAATTTCCCTTTCTGTGAAGTTACAAATGTGGAAACCATTGTGGGTTAACATCTTCCCACCATAGCTGGCAATAATCTGAACCCCCTTTTCATTGATTGTTTGTTGTCCTGTCTCCTGTTCATCTGTCCCCTCCTTCTGTGATTCATTCTCCCTCTCCTTCCTGGTCTCATTTGACCATGGGGTAAAAAATGTCCCCTACCCCTCAGGTTTTGTATCCTTTCTGATCATCGAGGCAAAGACAGAATCTGGGGTTCTTGGTTCCAACTATTATACCTGCGTTCCTCTGTGTAACCATCCTCATTATAATGGTCTCCCTCCACAGAAACGTGTGCTGTGTCTGTTAATGTATTGAACTCACTGGTGTTTACATTTGTAGCTGACCAGTACCCTCATGTAAAGGATGTCCCTTCCCTATATTCATTACCATCACTCATTAATTTATTTTCTTTCCTATTCATTACCTGTTCCACATGTTTGTTAACATAAAAAAAGATGTTACCAAAATAGTTCTGATATTCAAAAAATAGTAAATCATTTGTGATGAACTGTTCCAAACTAGTAACCTCTTTTATAAGAACTTCAATACACTCATTATTGAATTTAACTATACATTCAGGTAGTTCAGTTCCATGTCTGTTGAACATATCAGTTAAATAGAAATATTCTTTAGAACCTTTTACTACAGCAAAAGGAAATTTCTTCATGTTTTAAACATTCTTTTAAATAAACATTCTCTATTTGCAAAGACCTCAATTTTTTTTCAGTTTAGATTCAAAACTTTTCAGTCTTTCTTTTAAACTAACCTGTTTGTCATTCAACTGTGTCTGTTCAGTCATTGCAGGGTTAGTAAAAGTGCAGTCATATTTCAACCAGTTCTTAAAGTCCCTCCTGCCATCATAGTTCATGGGTGTATATCCATTAGTGTTATCTTGTGCATTTGCCATCATATTAGATTCACACAGCCCTCTTTTCACTCTGCTGCTGTAGCTTCTTCCATTGTTGTCTGTAAACTCTTCTGTTTCATTCCTGGAATGTACCAAAGGAGCAGAGTTTGCATTACTAGTTACTTCCCTGTTGTTGATACTACTGTTGGAAATATTAATGGGAAGGGAATTCAGTGTAGTATTGATTTGGTTAATGTGTTGTGTCAATTGCTTGATCAATTGTGTTAATAAGGCAATGGAATTTGTGCAGATGTATCTGATTCCCCCTCCATTTTCAAATGTAATGGTACAATCCGTAAGCAAACTCCGAACACAACTAGTAGATGCTTAAATTGCCTCTATTTCAGTGTGTTAAGAAAAGTGCGAGCAAACTGGCTTTTCAAATTATTCCAAGTCAAAACATAGCTGAGTAACCAGAAACACAGTTAAAGCCCAGATAAGCAGGTGTATATTACAGATAAGGGCTTGTTCATAATTGTCAGCCTTGCAACCTTAATGCACTGTCAGCCCTAAATCCTCATATCCAATTCTAGTGTCTTTTCAAACCTTTTTAGGGCTATGCACACAGAGCAATGTAACAGAACAAGTAATAAAGTGTTACTGTAATTCCACAGGTGGAGGAACCGACCAACACTAGTAAAGTGCGATCAAATACACCCAACAGTCTAGCAGCCAGGCAGTCCTTTGCAAACTAAAGTGGTGAAACAAGCCAGCACAATCTTTTCACTACATAAGTCTCACCTTCCTGAAGGGGAAAGGCCAGTGTAGTCACTCAGTATCCCAAAAAATGAGGCTTAAGGTTGAATATTAGTCTCTGTGGATCCAAATATGTGTATTAATTCAAGTTCATGTCCTGCTGGTCACAAAAAATGAGGCAAACAGAACACAATGTGCCACTATAACTCCACCATTGGAGAAGACAGACCAGCACTTCTTTAGTGATGTCAAAAAGGTAAGCAATAGGTACATACAGCGGCAAACACTCAAGCCAGAATCTGTAGTTTGGGTCCAAATTTCTTCTTAGTCAGTAGAGCAGTAGAAAAGTTCTTAGTAGTTGTTTTATCAAATGATCTGTGGTTGCTTCCAACACAGTCGTAGGAAAATAAGCTCATTCACTCTTGCCTGTAACAGTGCACACCCAGAAAACCAAATAACCACCTTTGTGTGCAATCCATGCAGTAAAGTACCAATAACCATGAAGAACCACACGATGTCCAGCTCAAGAGTATGTTCCAACTATTTATTAGAAAAACATCAACAAGTTAAGCACTTTCGTCCCCTCAAGGACTTCTTCAGAACCTGATGCCATATAAATTCACATGACTTATATACATCTTAAAACATACATCACCCAATCACATTGCATCCCTATGCCAGTTCCTTAACCCTTTAATGGCTATCATATGTTATCAGTGAAAACAAAGTCCTTATCTGAAACAAAATAAGCATAACCAATATAATAGAAACATGGTAAAAAACTAATAAAAAACAAAGTCTTCCTACATTGTTTGTAACCAAACATACATAAATTTTACCCACATTTTAACATATGCATATTGTACAAAAATGATGTTTAAAATTCTATATAAAATGCATATACTCTATTAAAATAAGCAAAATTAGTAAAAAATATTACAGTTTAGCAGCTCTCATTTGCGAAAAGGATCTTTATGCAGCATGCAGTGACAACAAGAAGAATTTTAGTAATTTAACCAAAGAAGAACGCGATTTACTTGAAGACCTATCTAGAGACAAATCAGTCAGGGTTATGAAACCTGACAAGAGGGGGGGGGGGGGTGATGATAGCAGCACACATCGACTATGTAGGCAAAATGATGAAGATGCTCTCAGATGAAACTAGATACAAATCAGTTCTGAGAAATGAGATCAATATAGGTCACAAGAAAATTGATTTGTTCCTAGAAGGTGCCCTTTTGCCTGGTTTCATCACCCCAGATACCCTGGGTTTTTTTGACCAATAGAAATCTGTTGATTCCGGTAGCATTTGGTATCCCCAAAGTACACAAAAGTGTGGAGGACCCCTCATACAGGTTAATTGTAACTGTTGTAGGGATCAAAGACATACCCCTTAGCTGTTTACATAGACAGCAAGGTTAAACAGGTATGCGATAAACACATACATATCCTAAGAGACTCATGGGACTTCTTAGCCAACTTGACGTCAACAGTTCCAAAGACTCAACTTGTTTTCTGACAGTTGATCTTGCTGATTTTTTCTCTAGTATACCATATCAGGAAGGTTTGGAACGTTTTGAGGATACACACCTAGATGCTAAATTGTTTTCCATCAATGACAGACGTTTCTTGCTAGACTTGATGGAACTTGTACTAACCAATAATTTCCTGTACTTTGAAGGTGAATACTACAAACAGGTTAGTGGAGTGGCAATGGGAGCAGCATGTGCTCCCACTTTTGCAAACATAGTTATGTTAGGATGGGAGAAGAAGGCTATACTAGATTCCATCTATTCCCCACTATGGTCTCACTATTTTCAATTTTTAGATGACCTGTTCTTTGTATGGAAAAGGAACCCCACAGAGATTGAGCCATTCTTGAACTACCTCCAGGGTACATCAACCTTCCTGAGGTTTACATACACTAAGAACATAGACAGTATAAATTATCTGGACATTAATCTTAGAATATTGAAAGAAACTTATACAACTATGATCTATAGAAAGGACACATACTGTAATGGTTTTCTGCACTTTAACAGTGGGCATCCAGGTTACTGTAAAAGGAACTTGGTAAAGGGTGATTAATTTGCCTGGCTAGGATGAATTCTAATGAAATTTTGTTCAAAGATGAAATGGTCAAAATGACATCTATGTTCTTGGAGCGGGGTTACCCACAGGAATTGCTAAGAACACTTATGGAGGAAGTGAACAACAGAGACATCAGATACCCATGTATACTGGGGAAGCCAGATTTATTAGAGAGTATTGGACAGAGTAAAACCACAGATACTAAAAGTTTTCAAAATGTTATGGTGATCAAGTTCAATGAGGGGAACAGGGACGTAAAGAATATAATTCTAAGGAATTGGGCCATTCTTAAAACTGATGAAGAGTTGTTCCAGCACATAGGAGAAACACCCACATTTACATACAAGGTTGACAAGATCATCAAGCAAGTAGTAAAGAGGGACCCCAAACCCCAAAAATTTGGAACAACCAAAACTGGTAGATGTAGTTACTGTCACCACATATTTAACAAAGGGGAAATTGTTCTGAACAACAGTTTTAACAACAAAATTACTTTTTCAACAGGAGATTGCAATACAAGTGGTCTGGTGTACTTAGCCCTCTGTGACCCTTGTTGTTCATTTTATGTGGGGAAAATCGAGTGGAAACTTTCTAAAAGGATTTATGGACATCTATATGACATAAGGAAATGCAGCAAGAACAATGCGTTGTACAAACATACCTGTATATGTGAGGGCCATAAGAAGTTTGTTTTTGGAATCGTAGAAGTAGTTCCACTAGAAGCTAGAGGGAGAGCTTTGAAAATGAAAATAGAATACAAGGAACTTCTATGGCAGTTTAGATTAGATGCAATGCACAAACCAGATTTAAATTAATATGTCATGATTAATCCTGTACTTAAAATGAGAGCTGCTAAACTGTAATATATTTTACTAATTTTGCTTATTTTAATAGAGTATATGCATTTTCTATAGAATTTAAATAGAATTTTGTACAATAGGCACATGCTAAAATGTGAGTAACATTTATGTATGTTTGGTTAAAAACAATATAGGAAGACTTTGGTTTTTATTAAGTTTTTACCATGTTTCTATTTTATTGGTTATGCTTATTTTGTTTCAGATAAGGATTTTGTTTTCACTGATGGTAACATATGATGGCCATTAAAGGGTTAAGGAACTGACATGAGGATGCAATGTGATTGGATGATGTATGTTTTAAGTTGTATATAAGTCATGTGATTTTATATGGCATCAGGTTCTGAAGAAGTACTTGAGGGGATGAAAATTCTTAACTTGTTGTTGATGTTTTTCTAATAAATAGTTGTAACACACTCTTGATCTGGACAGCATGTGGTTCTTCACATTTTAATTATGCTGAGAAAGTTGGCAGAACAGGTTTTCTCATTAGGATGCATTTTTGAAAGATAGAAGACTGAAACTCAGGTTTGTCTATTTAGTGACTTCAGTTCTCAATGAAGTGCCAGAAAACCACAAATGTTATAAGGAACAGGCCCAAAATGTAAGCTAAAAATCTGCAGTGTACATAACTCTAGAGAGCTGAGAGGTATGTTCATAACATACATCATGGACAACTCCAAACAAAATGAGGAACAAAGAAGAGAAATCAGGGAAATATTTAAAAAAATAAAACTAGAGCTTACATACCATTCACAGCTCCAGCAAATGCACTGTTCACAGCTCCAAGAAAATAGCTATAGTAGCAGCATACTCTTGCTGTGTTGTTTCCCTCTCTTTGGAAACATAGAAAACAAAACAAAAAAAGAAAAACGGAGCACAGTAGCCAGATTTTTAAAGATGGCAGTCTGGGAGCGGTTGGGGGTGGGGGGTAATTTGAAACTGTTCTCTGTGTGGAAGTACATCAGAAACTGAAGCAGTCTAAGAGCCATTTAGCAACAATGTCAGATGCCTGTCCTACAAAATCTCCCTTTTTTTTGTTTAGATTGTGGAAGCTGGGGGATGGGAAATGCAAAGTAAAGTAAAGACAAGGGAAGGGAAGCATTTTTGAAAACAGTGCTGTAGGCATCGATTATAAAAGGACAAACTGTTTTTGAGCATTGTACACACACACAGTTTGAAATGTGATAATTTTTAAAAAAATATATTTTTTGTTATTCATAAAGTATCCGACAATGAGAAAGGGGGTGACATAAAAACATTACTGGAAGTAAGGGATACCATTTGGCAATTTAGATTTAATGCTACAAAATTTCCTGGTACTAATGAGTGTTGTTCATTTGCAGGTATTTTAAAATTTAGGGCCAATTTAATTTGATTTTACATCATATAAATATATTACACATATTTTATAAAAAGTATTGTTTATTGTTACTTTTATGCAAAACTGGTTTTAAATGCATTACTTTTTTGATGTAGGAATGTCTGTTATTGTCTCTTTAAGAGTTAAAAATGTCAGCTGAACTGACTAGAAGGATTTTCATTGGTTTAGGGAGTAATCTTATTAAATATTTTAATTAGCTAATACTATTTAAGTGAAATGTTTTAATTTTTGATGACTCTGATGAAGCCCTATGTATGGTAAGGGCAAAAGTGCTTGGTTTGAGTGTTATATTCATTAAACTGGTGTCCGTGACAGCTTCAAGTTCGTGGAATTATTTTTTTCTTTTTGTTTCTAGTATTGTAACCTTTGGGTTATGATTTTATTTTATTTTGTTTTTACCCTCTTCTTTTAAGTGGAGTTGAAGGCATTATGGCTCCGTGGAACTTTTTTTTTCCAGAAAAAAATTTGATTTAAAAAAACTCCTATGGCTGTGGACCAGTAACAAAATACTTTGTAGACCATCAGTGGTCCACAGACCAGTTTGAGTACCTTGGCATTAGATTCCACTGCCTAAACCAATTACTTCTACCCCTAGCTCCTTGTTGTCTACTTTCTGTAACTGAAAGAAAACCTGTTTTGCTTTGTGTTTCCATACTAACTGCTCAGTACCAGCCATAAACTGATTACTTTTATGAAATACAGGGCCTCCCAGGCCCTGCTATGCTCCCCTACCCTACAAACAATTCCTGCACACCTTACTCAAGCATTATACTACCCATCTCCACCTATCACTTGGGATAATCAATCCCTATTCCTCCCCATAATACTTTATTACTGTCATAGAATCATTATTCTTCTATTTACCTATTCCCAACATCCATCTAATATATAATATCATTCAAAACACACTTTCACCCTCCCATACTGCTCTGCACTTTATCCATTTCTTCTGAGTCCTCTCCCTGACAGTAGTACTAAGCAAATCTTTACAAATATTCTCTCCTCCAATCATCTCATCAATCTCTCCTCATATAATACAGACTCATTTTAATTAAAATCTATTACCACCACTGCCGACAATGCTCATAAGCAGTACGTTGCTATTTTTTGTAGTCAATGCACTAACCTACCTCACTAGTTGTCATATCTCTCCCATACTAATAAATATTATTCCAATAACCCATATTTACCACACCATAACTCACCTCAGATCTGGCATAAAATATCACTTGGCCTCTACCATTCTACTTTCTCTGATCTCTTCAACAAATGATACATCAAGTCAAAGTCATTATCAACAAAAATTACATTAATATACAGTGGATATAAAAAATGTACACACCCTGTTAAAATGACAGGTTTTTGTGATATAAAAAAAATGAGACCACAATAAATTATTTCAAAACTTTTCCCACCTTTAATGTGATCTATAACATGTACAATTCAATTGAAAAACAAACAAATCTGTTAGGGGAAAAATATAAAAAATAAAAAAACGAGCAATATGCTGGTTGCATAAGTGTGCACACCCTTAAACTAATACTTTGTTGTGTGTGCACACCTTTAAACTAATACTTTATTGAAGCACCTTTTGATTTAATTACAACATTCAGTCTTCTTGGATAGGAGTCTATCAGCATGGCACATCTTGACTTGGCAATATTTGCCCACTCTTCCTTGCAAAAGCACTCCAAATCTGTCTGATTGTGAGGGCATCTCTTGTGCACAGCTTCTTCAGGTCACCCCACAGACTTTCTATTGTATTTAGGTCTGGGTTCTGGCTGGGCCATTCCAAAACTTTAATTTTCTTCTGATGAAGCCATTCTTTTGTTGATTTGGATGGAAGCTTGGGGTCATTGTTGTGTTGAAAGGTGAAGTTCCTCTTCATCTTCAGGTTTCTAGCAGATGCCTGAAGGTTTTAGGCCAAAAGTGACTGGTATTTGAAACTGTTCATAATTCCCTCCACCCTGACTAAAGCCCCATTAACAGCTGAAGAAAAGCAACCCCAAAGCCTGATACTGCCACCACCATGCTTCACCGTGGGGATGGTGTTCTTTTGGTGATGCAAAGTATTGTTTTTGTGCCAAACAAACTTTTTGGAATTGTTGTCAAAAAGTTCAACCTTGGTCTCATCAGACCATAGCACATTTTCCCACATGCTTTTGGGAGACTTGATGTATTGTTTTGCAAATTTTAGCTGGGCCTGGATGTTTTTCTGTGTAAGAAAAGGCTTCCATCTTGCAACACTATCCCATAGTCCAGACATATGGAGAATACAGGAGATTGGTGTCACATGTAGTACACAACCAGTACTTGGCAGAAATTCCTGCAGCTCCTTTAGTGTTGCTGTAGGTTTCTTGGCAGCCTCCCTGATCAGTTTTCATGTTGCCTTTTCATCAATTTTGGAGGGATGTCTAGATCTTTGCAATGCCACTGTTGTCCCATATTTTCTCCACTCTTTGATGACTGTCCTAGCTGTGTTCCATGGTATATCCAATGCTGGGAAATTTTTTTGTACCCTTCTCCTGACTGATACCTTTCAACAATGAGATCCCTTTGATGCTTTGTAAGCTCTCTGTGAACCATGGCTTTTGCTGTACCAGGCAACTGGGTAAATGTCAGGAAAATCCTACTAGGACAGCTGAACTTTATTTGGGGTTAATCAGAGACTCATCAGGTGCCAGGATCCGCCACATAATGCACACACTCAGGTCTCTCAATAACAGGTACAAATATTACTCTGTCATTGTACATGTGGGTGTGAATGACCTGAGATGTACCTCCCTGGACTACATGAAAAGAGACATGGAGGAGCTCTCAGATTATGTAGCCCAGGTGGGTATGACCTTAGCCATGAGCAGCATCCTACCATCACCCAGAATGATACCACAGTACAAGCAGAAAATGATTGATTTCAACATTTGGCTAAGTTTCTGGAGTCATTCTAAGGGGATCCAGTATCTGTCTGCCTGGGATGACATGATTAACAGACCTTGATGCTTTGCCAGAGATGGCCTGCATCTGTCACCCCTGGACTTCTGGATACTGGCCAAGGTTAATGCCACCCCTATAGTGCCTTTTTAGGCGGTGTTCCAAAGACCAAATTGCCACTATAACAGCTACAAACAAATGCAATATGAAGGTGATTCTGCTCAATGCTAGAACACTAAATCTCAAAATGCACTCGATTGAAGCACTCCTTAAAATGGAGAACATCGACATTTATGCTGTAACAAAGACCTGGTTCAAGGCAGCAGAAAGCACCCCTGCACTACCAGGCTATAACTCATTCCACACCTCTCGGCCCCAGAATTTGGACCGAAGCTCCAAAGGAGGCAGTGCTTCTATATTCATAAAGGATGTGCACACCTCCAGACTAGCAGCCCCACATAACTCATCTGAGATACTTCAGGTGCAGCTAACATTGGGAAAGACAGCGATTCAAGTCATAGCCTGCTATAGGTCCCCAACCATATCCCAAGACTCACACTCCATGTTCCTAAGCACCCTGGAGAATATTAGGGTCCAACCTAACACATTCATACTGGGTGACTTCAACTACCCCTCCATTAACTGGGAAAACTACTTATGTACCAATACACTTGCCCAACATTTCTTGGAATTCATTACCTCCAATGTCCTGGGCCAGCTCATTCTTACCCCCACTAGAGGTAGCAACATCCTTGACCTGGTCATTACTAACATGGGCGACCATTGCTCTGCACCAATAGTCAACTTCTCCCTGGTTAGATCTGACCACAAACTAATCACCCTCCCACCCCCTCCCCCGCAAAGGTAACCACCATGAAACACTGCTCCAAAGCTAACTTTTGGCTCATAAAAACAGAGGTGGCAAATTTCACAGCACCCATGCAAATGGAGATCAGTTGCATGACCACCGAATCATACACCAATGTACTGTATGAACATGTACACAAATGCATGGATCTCGCCATACCCAACAGAACCAATACGCTCTTCTCCAAAAAAAGGAAGCCAATCTGGTCGTCCCCTGCCATAAACAAACTCTACAACAGAAGGAGGAAACTGATGTGGAATAAGGTGAAGTCCCAAGACTGGAAAAGCTCCCTTATCAGCCTCAACAAAAAGTTGAGATCCCTCATCAAATCCTCTAAAGCTAGCTATGAAAACAGAATTGCAGCAGATAGTAAAGAAAACCACAAGGCCTTCTATAGCTATGCAAAGAATCTCCATGGCAATACCCAGATTTGCTCTGAGCTACTGCACAATCATACTTCCTATACCGAGCCAACAGATATTGCCAATATACTGGCCGACAGATTCAGTGCCAACTTTACCCCCCCAAGGGACCAGTCACAATACCAGTAGATTGCCAGGCGCCCAATATTACTACTGCACAGGTTAAAACATCACTGTCCAAAGCCAAGAATACAGCTTCTATGGGACCTGACAATATCCCTGGCTGTGTTCTACATGAACTACAGTGTGAACTGGCACCTCACTTGTGTACTCTGTTCAATCACAGCCTCACCTCAGGCTTTGTCCCTACTGAATGGCACACTGTTACAGTCAGCCCTCTCCACAAAAGAGGAGCGACTACAAACCCTGGGAACTATCGCCCCATTAGATTGACAAGTCTGATATGCAAAGCTATGGAACGCATCATCATGGACCTAATAAACAAAGATATAGGGAATCTCCAAACTCTGGATCCCACACAGTTTGGTTTTGTGAAGGGTAGAGCATGTCTGCTCAACTTGGTCAATTTCCTTAAGTCAGTCACCAGAGCTGTGGATGAAGGCAAGGTGGTGCATACAGCCTACCTTGATCTGACCAAGGCCTTTGATACCATTCCCCACTAAGGAATCATAGAAAAACTCACTAAGCTAGGCATCAATCCCTATATAACTAGGCGGGTTGCAAACTGGCTCACAGGTAGAACCCACAGTGTGAAAGTAGCTAACTCCAAGCCAGACTGCCGACCAGTCATGAGTGGAGTCCCACAGGGTTCAGTCCTGGGTACTCTCTTATAGGTTCATAGGTAGGTACTAGGCTATCGGCCCAAGGGCCTATGCAAGCCTAGCCAATAAGGTTCCCTAGCTTACGCCACCCAAGAAAGTTATTTTCCTGTGCCACTGACGAGCAGAGACACAGAAGTGATGGCCGGGGTGTATTTCCTATTTCCCACCCATCTTGTTTGGTATCTACTTTTCTGAAGTCCAGGCCAACATGAAGGGACTCTGGCTGACAAAGTTTTCAGACGATTGCAAGTTGGGAGCTATTATTAACTCCCCGAGTGATGTTGACATCCTACAGAAGGGTCTCACTGAGACCGACTGGTGTCAGAACCATGGCCTTAAGCTCAATGCCAAAAAATGTGTCATCCTCCCCTTTGGGAAAAACCCATTTCCCATGATTTACCACATTGATGGTAGTCTACTGAACACAAAAGACATTATAAAAGATCTGGGAACACAGGTTGACAGCAACCTCTCTTTTGACCACCACATTGCCACTGTGGTCATAAAGTCCTTCTATGTTGCACATCTCATTACTAAGGGTTTTGCATCCGGGAAGAAAGAGGTCATTGTCTCCCTCTACTCTTCCCTCATTAGGCCAATCATGGAGTATAATGCCCCATTTGGCATGTACCTCACTAAACACCTGCAACAGCCGGAGAGGCCGCAAAAGTACCTCACAAAGAGGATCCTAGGCCTTAAACATTTGTCCTATATGGACAGACTAAAAAAACTCCAACTATTCTCTGTCTCATATCACCTACTTAGAGGTGATCTCTGCTTAACTTACAAATGCCGTGTTTGACCCAGCTCAGTTAGAAATGCTACATTTAAAGAAATCCCAATCCCTCCACACCACACGCTCCAGAGGCCTCAACCTCATTACCACAATCAACAGAACATGCTGGAGGGACACATTCATAACCCAGAGACTGCCCATGCTATGGAATAGACTTCTCGTACATGTCAAGCAGAGCACCTCACTGGCCCTCTTCAAGAAAAATCTTGATGAGTGGATGGGAAATAGAAAGTTCACCCCAGGGATCACTCCAGTGGCTTTATTTAACAGAGGTACTGGGATTAAGGTCAGGTGGCATGATGCCAGGGTAATTCTATGGGCTAGGCTTGTAAAGGCCCCAGGGCCATTAGCCTAGTACACACCTATGAACCTTTGAACCTATGATCACAGGTGTGCATCCAAGAAGACTGAATGATGTAATTAAATCAAAAGGTGCTTCAACAAAGTACTAGTTTAAGGGTGTGAACACACAACAAAGTATTAGTTTAAGAGTGTGCAAACTTATGCAGCCAGTGTATTGTACATTTTTTTTTATTTTTATATTTTTCCCCCTAACAGATTTGTTTGTTTTTCAATTGAATTGTACAGGTTATAGGTCATATTAAAGGTGGGAAAAGTTTTGAAATTATTTATTGTGGTCTCATTCTTTTTATACCACAAAAACCTGGCATTTTAACAGGGGTGTGTAAACTTTTTATATCGGCTGTATATTCTAAAAATACAAATGGGTCTACAGTTTTATATACTAATTCCATTCAAAACCTCACTAGTGACTGGTCCCAGTAAGCAGAAACCCAGCAATCCATCCAGCACAGCTACAAAGGCTCCTAGAGCTACTTTTTCATCTAACTCTGAATTCAAACTCTTGCTGATAAACATTATTGTTAGATGTATATGTAGCAATATCCAAGACATTCAAGCATTAATGGCACTTACTGCCCTGATATACTAATTATCTCTTAACTTGTTAATGACAGCTATATCAGATAAGTAAGTCATCCCCCCAGATTTAATACACTCAGGCACGATAGGAAAAACAAACATGCTGGTGGTGTTGCCATTATCTACCACACTAGTTAGAAATAAGCCCACTCCTCCTAAAGATCCTGCAGTTTAACAATGAAGAACTACTGATATAATTCCTCAAAATCAGCAATAGAAAGTCTCTATGTATCTCAACTATATATATTTTCCACCTGGTAACAACATTTTAACAGCAAACCATATTCTCTAGTGGATATCACATCATATTCAAGAAGAAAATGTTAAAATGTTTTACTAGGCAACTTCAAAATAGACTGGCAGCTAATCAAGTTACTCCCTCAGAATCAGTTAATGTATTACAGCTTTACACACCTAATCACCTTTA
The DNA here is from genome assembly GCF_019279795.1 of Protopterus annectens. Classification (NCBI taxonomy): domain Eukaryota; kingdom Metazoa; phylum Chordata; order Ceratodontiformes; family Protopteridae; genus Protopterus; species Protopterus annectens. The sequence goes on along the minus strand of NC_056729.1, from coordinate 274,354,391 downwards.
CCATTGATTCAATAAAAATCCTGGCAGACACTCAACTTTAGACTGGATCCTTACCAACAAACCAAACAACTCAAACACTTAAATGTCTGCCAAACACAATAAGTGACCAATGCAGTCACAAGCGACTTTACCAAATCAAAAAATGTAATTTTGAACCAAACACATAAATAAAACAAAATTGAACATGGACTCCTTTATCAATACTCTAACCCAAATAAAACTGGAACACATTAAAATCCATGCCACTTGATGCCATTGTCTCATACGCTTCATTACTTTTATAAGTAATTTTAACAGCCTGTACAAATAAAGAATCAAATCAAACCGTGCGCTATAGCTGACTAAAGAAACTAAAATTATTATGCTTCAAAGAGAGAGAATAACTGGAAAGATTGGCATCAAAGCATAACACAAAATACATTTCATATATTTAGGCATCACAGAAATCTCACTAAGGGCCACATTAAAAAGGATAAACAAACCTATTATACCAGCCTCCAATATAAATACCAAAAAGTCCCAGACCTTTTTGGTTATAACTAAACAAATTGATACATCCTGGCCAAAATCAGCACATACTGTCCTACTTTTATCACTGATGACCCAATACCATCCCAATTCAACTCTTATTTTATATAGACAGTGCTATCTCTGATTATAATAGCAATTTACGTCTTCTCCCCATCCTGTCCTAACCAGTCATGTTCAATTTCATTCCTCCCAGTGTCTACCTCTATTATAAGAAAACTTCTACTAAAACTAAACCAGTATTTGTAGCTACTGACCAGCTTCCAAAAGAATACCTAAAACTGTCGTGTCTTTCCCTGTATCAGTACTAATAAACTGATCCATATCTGTGAGATATGTCCCATCCATCTGGAAATATGCTATATACTCCACAAAGTTGACATATCAGCAGACTTTTCCATCTATACACCAATTGTCATCCTAACCCCTCTATCAAAAATACTACTAAAATGCATCCACTCAGAACTTATGCAGTACATTAACTATCACAACTTTCTTTCAAAAACCCAGCATGGTTTTGGACCTCACCATAGTATTACCACTGCTCTGCTCAACTTCTCCCGTGTCATAAAGCAACATAGGAATGGTGGCATCCTGGTATCTTCAATATTCTTAGATTTATCAGTAGTATTTGACACCATACCCTATCAATGTCTTCCTACTGAAATTGCTTCCCTTGGCATCACCCAGTCCTTTATCTCATGGTTCTATAGGTATTGCACTGACAAGCAGCAAGCAGTCAAATGGAAACAAAAATCTCTCTTCCTTCCTATCACAGACTACATACCACCACTTATCTCGATTGCATAGTTCAGAATGTTGACAACTCAGTTTTTCTATATGCAGTCTCATCCCTACCAAAATTCAGGGCATTACCCAAAATTCTTTCACTGCTATCAAAACTTAGCCAGAAGATGCAAATCTACTTATGAATCCTAAAAAAACAAAGCTTATGCTCTTCATTCCTAAACAATACCATATATATTGAAATAATGTCATCCAACAAAACAAAAATTAAACCATAATAAAAAAAAAAACAAACTTCAGGGCATCCTAATTGACAATTACTTCAAATCTGATCAATACATATTACAAACTAAACCAAATGCAGAGTAGCACGTAAACGGAGCCCGGGACAAGCGTTAGCAAAATGAAGAAATAAAACCCAAATATCATACGCGTTGTTCCCAATGGCAATAAAACGTAGAAAAAAGTCCAGCAAGCGTTTGTAGAAACAGGTCGTCACTCAAAACAATCCTTAAAAGTCAATAAAACTTTTATTCACATAGATCACAAGTGAGCGCTTTCGCCAAAAGGCTTCTTCAGACTTATACATATTCCAAAAATTCAAAGACATTTAAATAACCCTCCATGAATTGCTATTGGTTACTTGATCCGCTCTTTAAAGTCACATTGTTATTTAAAGTGCAAGTGTCATAGACATATAACATACTTCCAAGACCACGAACACAATACAAAACATACAAAAATAAATCAACACTGGAGTCCTTTAAAACATTATATACATTGAGTCTCAGATATAATTTCTAAATAATAATAAATAACTGCTCTCTATGTATACGAAGCTACCTAATCAACTCCCTTAGTGAACTAAACACTAAGAAGTCTCCACAATAGATTAAAAACATGTCTTTAAAAAGTGCTGATCCTAGTCTATATAACATAATAGAAGTACCCTTAACAAACCTGGCTCACTTCCTAAAAATATATACTCATGATATATATTAGTATTATTATACTCACTTGGGTCTATAAATTTTTCTACCCTTCAAAAATGGTTTGATGTGAATTTTGTCATTAAGACCAGGTGGTTCATCAGCCCTCCATCTGATGTTCCACCTGGATTCACATTCCAAAGTTTTATTTATCAGATCACCACCTCTGAATCCTTGCAGCAAGGACTGTATAACATGAAACTTAAAAGTATGACCATCTCCTGCTTCCTTATGGTGTTTTGCTAAAGCATTCATTTCTGAACCCATTCTGATGTTATAATTATGTTCCCTAATGCGTTCTTTTAGGGTGCGATTAGTTTTCCCTACATAGAACGCTGGGCATGAGTTACAGATAGCCAAGTAGACAACATTCCTACTCCCACAGCTGGTATTAGTGTGAAAAGTAAAACTACAACCCGTATTTGGGTGTATAAATTCAGTGCTTAAACTTATATAGGTACACTGATTACATTTACCACAAGGTACTGTATTAGAGCTTGTTCCCATACTGTTCTTTCTATTACTAAAGTACTTTGGTCTACATAATAGTCTCTTTAAGTTCGGATGATTCTTATATGTTACTTTCGGGTTTGGTCCAACAACTTTGCCCACTTCCCTATCTGATAGTAAAATATCCCAATGCTTAGACATAAGCCCTTTTACTTCTGAACTCACTCTACTGAAGGACAATGTAGCCCTTATCCCATTTGTGTAGGATGTAGATGTCTCAGTAACTGCAGGCTGTTCTGAGAAGTAAGGTTTCGCTCTATTTAATCTTAAACCATCCACCTCAGTAACAGTCGCATCTATCTTGTTCCCATCATACCCTCTATCCAGGAACCTCGTCTTCAACCCCTCAACTTCTACCCTATAATGGTCATCATCAGGGTTGAGCCTAGACGCTCTCATGAATTGTCCTTTAAGTACATTGTCAAAAACATGGAGAGGGTGCATACTTCGTCTATGAAGTAGTGTATTTCTATAGCACCCTTTCCTATGGACTGAGGTATTAAGGAGGCCATTGGTTAGTCTACAAATCTCAACATCCAAAAAGGAAATATTAGTTCTTGAAAAGTTCAAAGTGAACCTCAAGAAATCAGTGGAGGTGTTCATATATTCTACAAAAACCTTAAGGGAGTCCTCATTGCCTAGCCAAATAAAAAAGAGGTCGTCCACAAACCTATGGTATATACCAACAAATTCCTTAAAGTGGGCATTCCCTTGTAAAAATTTGTCCTCCCATGCAGCCATAACGAGATTGGCATAGCTATTGGCACAGGAGGTGCCCATAGCCACGCCATCTCTTTGGAGGTATAAACCTTCATCAAAGGCAAACACATTATTTGTAAGAATGGTTTCCAAATACAATACAACCAAATCTACCTTCTCAGTAGAAAAATCTGAATGGGTTCTCAAATACTCTAAAATGTAGCGAATACCCACTTCATTGGGAATAACTGTAAATAGACTAACAACGTCGGGTTGCACTTTAAATAACAATGTGACTTTAAAGAGCGGATCAAATAACCAATAGCAATTCATGGAGGGTTATTTAAATGTCTTTGAATTTTTGGAATATGTATAAGTCTGAAGAAGCCTTTTGGCGAAAGCGCTCACTTGTGATCTATGTGAATAAAAGTTTTATTGACTTTTAAGGATTGTTTTGAGTGACGACCTGTTTCTACAAACGCTTGCTGGACTTTTTTCTACGTTTTATTGCCATTGGGAACAACGCGTATGATATTTGGGTTTTACATATTACAAACTGTTAAAAGTACACACCAGAAACTTGACCCCCTCTAGAGAACCAAACACTACCTGACAGAGGATGTAAGACAAACACTAGCGTCTACCTACCATCTTCCATCCCTGTTATATGCCTCACCATTTCTTACAAAACTAAATGCTACACTTAAAACTAAAATATCTGCCTGACACAATAAAGTAGCCAAATTTGTTGCCAACCATATATATAGGACTCATCATTGCAGAGACCTTAAACAACTAAACTGGCTTGAGCTACCCAACTATTTAACATACAACTTACCCTTCGGTCTACCAATAATCTCTTAATAATCCCAGTAAAGTCTAGTAACACATCAGGTGACTCACTATAATCTAATATAGTCATCAATCATAATATATCTAAACTCTGGCACACCATCCCACAATACGTAAAACAGACCATGAAACTTTCTGTTCAAGCCCTTACTAAAATAACACCTAAACCAAATATGATTATAAACGTACCCCTCACCTGGATAACTCGATTTTCCTTTGTCAGATCATGCCACCTGTTACTTTATAACCTCTGTCCCCTTCTACATAACAAACCTTTCTACCACTGCTCCTCAGTTACCTTCCTCTCTTAATCCCCACTTTACATTTCACTTTGTTTTTGACCTTCCCACTTTATCCATCTCCTTCAAATACTTTCCATCACTCTCTCATAATCTCTCAATATGTACCCTAATATTCTTAATACTGTTATCTTTGACTCATCAGCTATGCAATGCCTCTCTCCCTATTCTAGCTTTAACTGTTATCTACCTACCAACTAATGTTTTACACTCTTTACCTGAATTTATTCCTAACGTTTACACACTAACCATCCTTAGCCATGTCTTAAAAGTCATATCTAATATTTGCTTATTATTTATAATGCACATGAGCTGTTTGCATGATAAATGTTTCATACTTGGAATTTAATATAATGTATAATGTCACCTGTGAAGGCTGCTAGCCCAGCTAGCTAGAATTTTGTAAATAATTCTATGTCATTTGTAAATAGTAATATGATTTGTATGCTTGTCCTACAAATGTACGAAAACTGTATGTGATGTGGTGAGCTTCAAGAATGTACCCACAGTGTACCCTACTAGGAAAGAACAGAAATGGATGTAAACTATATGCATGTGCAAATGTATATTTTAATAGTAATAGCTGGAACATACAGAGTTAACTTGCAAACCCTCAAGAAAATAAGCTGAAATTGTTTACGATTATGTTATCTTTCAGTTTCAGCAAGAAGACAGAATGTCTATCCCTAGAGTTTCTTTCTGTTATTATTTATTATTAAATATATTTAAACCTTTTAATTGTGGCTGGTTTGTTTAGAGATATTTAAGCTCTTAAAGTACTTGCATATGTATTTGGTGACACTGTATAGGTTAGTCCTAAATAGCCTTAGTCTTGGACAAACTTACCATTTGGATAATAGTAACATTACGTAGTAGAATTGGTCACCCTTTGGTAAGGGCCTTATAGTAGCTGATAAAGGGTGGTTGGTGACAGTGATTTCTACTTTATAGACTGGGCAGAAGGGGGTATAGCTAGTGAATCTGTGCCAGCCTTCCCCAGGAGTGTCTGTGTGTTTGTATATAAATCAAATCTCAAAGTGTGTGTGTGTGTGTGTGTGTGTGTGTGTGTGTGTGTGTGTGTGTGTGTGTGTGTGTGTGTGTGTGTGTGTGTGTGTGTGTGAACTACTTGGGCAGGGACACAAAGCACTGGTTGGACATGGAAGGTGCTGGAGGCTTTGGCTTGACCACTCAGCTGAGATCTTAACCCTATTGCTGTACCAGTGGGGAGTCATATTGGGAATCTGGAGAGAGAGGGAGAAATCAGCCCCAACTGACTGTGATCTCTGTGTGCTCTAAAGGGAAACTGTACTTTACTGTGTGTGTGTACCTGTCATCCTCCCAATGTGCACATCCCTCACTGGTGTTACTGGTGAGGATTGAGGCCCCTTGATTACTGGGCCAGTGCAGGGGCATCACATCACCACAGATGGCATATCTGTGTATAGTGTCATTACAGTATGAATACCTGTTTCTATTTATATTTCTTAAGAAGTATCTGTCAAATGTTTCTTTGTAAAAAAGAAAAAAAGTTTTGTCATTAGTGTCTTAAATACATCTGCTAGAGCTTTTCTCCCTGAAAATAGGCTTTGCTCAGTTAGACCTTTATGGTCAACAACCTAAGTCTGTCTCTCTATATATCCCCATCTCTCTTTGTTTTTTTTCCATGTTCTAACACATTCAATCCATTCATGCTTACTAACTCAAGGAATAGTTTACTAACTGTGGGTTTAGGCATGGGTTAAGGCCTGTTCATGTTATCACAGTCCTGGTTAGCCTCACTACCACACTTTAAGGCATCACCCTATAATCTCTTTGAAGACTCCCAAGCTTGTTACACAAGAGCTGCATAACAATTCCTCATTTCACATAAACTCACATGCTTAAACTAATACATACATGTACACAAGCTTGTAAACAACATGAGTGAACACAACATTTTTTTAATAATTTGGTCCTGCATCCCAGATGTGGAGGGCAAGCTTTCCACAACCCCACAAACTTAATCAGTCACTCTCAGAGTTTGATTCACTTTGGAAAAATAGTAATCACTGATGAAGATTTTGCAATAGTAGCAGTTTTGCAATCATATGTAATCTTAGTTAACCAAAGGTCCTGATTCCCAATCTGGAGACTTGGAGAAATATATACTGAAAAAGTGGAATTCAAGTACTGAGCACTGGAGCACACTATTAGTCACCTTCATACTTTCTGAGAAGGTTCCTACCACCTGTCTTGTTCTTAACTGTACTACATATGTTGTACAGTGTTTGTTAGTCCTGGGGTACCCTTACCTTCTGTGTTATACTGTGTATGCTGTACTGTAGTCACTAGTCTTGTGATATCCTTGCCTATATCCTGAATCTTTCTGTGTTATCATACTGTGTGTGCTGTGTATGCTGTATTATGCTTGCTAGTCTTGTAGCACCAGTGCCTACATCCTGCATTGTTTGTCTTATCATACTTTGTTTATAGTTTTGGTTCCTTCTTTACTGTATTGCATATGTAGTATCTGGCATTCCACTTCATTAGTGGCACCCATGTACAGGCACATATGCAGTGCTAGTGCATGCACTGTTAACCCATGCTCATTTGCTCATCACCTGTATCTCTCTTGACATAGTACCCTGAACCATTATTACTAAATATGCTGTGAGATCAGTTACCTTATTTAGCATATTCCCCCCATTCATTATTACTGAGCTCCATCCCTATCAGATTTCTATTAACTATAGTTTTCCTGTCAGCATGACAACACAGACTGACCATTATGTGTCTTAATACTTCATGTTCACTGATAATCCACTATTGTTACTTACCACTAAGCTTATTTATCTGAAGTGTAATTGCATATTTAAACTGGAAGTGATCCTCTCATGTCACCCAGTTGTCAGAGGTCATCATAACCCAGTACCACTACAACACCAACATATGCTGAGATACCAACAAAATCCCTTTGCATGTTTCCTCTGCAATGCACCATGACACTTAATATCAACAACAGACTCAAACCTCAGCGTCTATACTCACAACATCTCCTGTTGATACAGCACTCACAACACCTCCTGCTGATACAGCACCCAAAACAACACCTCCAGCTGATACAGCACTCTCAACAACACCTCCAGCTGATAAACTACTCACAACATCTACAGCGGATAGACCACTCATAACACCACTTCCAGCTGATACAGTACTCACAACACCTACATCACTCACAGCACCACCTCCAGCTGACACAGCACCCACAACTACACCTCCAGCTGATACAGCACCCAGAACAGCACTTCCAGCTGATACAGCATCCACAACACCTCCATCTGATACAGCACTCTCAACACCTCCACCTGATAAAATACTCACAACATCTACAGCTGATACAGTACTCACAACAACTACAATTGACACAGCACTCACAACAACACTTCCAGCTGATACAGCATCCAAAACAGCAGCTCCAGCTGATACAGCACTCTCAACAACACCTTTAGCTGATACAATATTCAACACCTACAACTGATACAGCACTCACAACAACACCTCCTGCTGATATAGCACTCTCAACAACACCTCCTATTGATACGGCAGCCACAACAATAGCTCCAGCTAATACACCACTCTCAATAACATCTTCAGCTGATACAGTACTCACAACAACACCTCCAGCTGATATAGCACCCACAATAACAGCTCCAGCTGATACAGCACTCACAACACTTCATGCTAATATAGCGCTCACTACAACATCTTCAGCTTATACAGCACTCTCAACAACACCTCCAGCTTACACAGTACTCACAATAACTACATCACCCAAAACACCACCTCCAGCTGATACAGCACCCACAACAACACCTCCTGCTGATAAAGTACTCACAACACCTACAGTTGACACAGTACTCACAACACCTACAGCTGCTACAGCATCCAAATCAACAACTACAGCTGATACAACATTCTCAACAAAACCTCCAGCTGATATAGTACTTTACACCTACAGCTGATACAGCACTCACAACAACACCTCCTGATGATACAGCAATCTCAACAACACCGCCTGCTGATACATCATCCACAACAACAGCTCCGGCTGATACAGCACTCTCAAGAACACCTCCAGGTGATACAGTACTCACAACACCTACAGCTGCTACAGCATCCACAACAACAGCTACAGCTAATACAGCACTCAGAACAACACCTCCTGCTGATACAGTGCTCACAACAACACCTTCAACTGATACAATACTTGCAACAACAGGTCCAGCTGATACAGCATCCACAAAAACAGCACCAGCTGATACAGCACTCACAATAACACCTCCTGCTGATACAGCAGTCACAACATCTTCAGCTGATACAGCACTCTCAACAACACCTCCAGCTGATAAAAGGACTCACAACACCTCCTGCAGCTGATAGAGCACTCACAGCAACATCTCTAGCTGATACAGCACCTGCAACAGCAGCTCTAGCTTATATAGCACCTGCAACAATACCTCCAGATGATATAGTACTCACAACACCACCTGCAGCTGATACAGCACCCACAGCAACAGCTTTCAACAACACCTTCAGCTGATACAGTATTCAACACCTTCATCTGATAGAGTACTCACAACACCACCTCCTGCTGATACAGTACTCAACACCTAAACCTGATACAGCACCCTCAACAACACCTCCTGTTGATGCAGCATCCACAACAACAGCTCTAGCTGACAGAGCACTCACAACAACACCTCCTGCTGATATAGTACTCTCAACAACACCTCCTACTGATACAGCACCCACAACAACAGCTCCAGGTGATACAGCACTATCAACAACACCTCAAGCTGATGCAACATTCTCAACACCTCCAGCTTATACAGTACTCAACACCTACACCTGATACAGCACTCTCAACAACACCTCCTGTTGATACAGCACCGACAGCACCACCACCAGCTAATACAATACCCACAACAACAGCTACAGCTGATACAGCACTCTCAACAACACTTCCTGCTAATACAGCACTCACAACAGCGCCAGCTGATACAGCAACCACAAAAACAGCTCTAACTGATGCAGCACTCTCAACAACATATCCAGCTGATAGAGTGCTCACAACACCTTCAGCTGATACAGTACTCACAACACCTGCAGCTGATACAGCACTCACAACAACACCTCCAGCTGATACAGCATCCACAACAGCAGCTGCAGTTGATACAGTACTGTCAACAAACCCTACAGCTGATACAGTATTTAACACCTACAGCTGATACAGCAATCGCAACACCTCTTGCTGATATAGCACTCTCAACAACACCTCCTGTTGATATGGCAGCCACAACAGCAGCTCCAGCTGATACAGCACTCTCAACAACACATTCAGCTGATACAGTATTCAATACCTTCAGCTGATACAGGACTCACACCAACACCTCCAGCTGATAAAGCACCCACAACAACTCCAGCTGATACAGCACTCACAACAACACTTCCTGCTGATACAGCACTCACAACATCTTCAGTTGATACAGTGCTCTCAACAACACCTCCAGCTTATACAGTACTCACAACAACTACATCACCCACAGCACAACCTCCAGCTGATACAGCATCCACAAAAATACCTCCTGCTGATAAAGTACAACACCTCCAGCTTATACAGTACTCACAACAACTACATCACCCACAGCACAACCTCCAGCTGATACAGCATCCACAAAACACCTCCTGCTGATAAAGTACAACACCTACAGCTGATACAGCATCCAAAGCAACTCCAGCTGATACAGCACTCTCAACAACACCTCCAGCTGATATAGTACTTTCCACCTTCAGCTGATACAGCATTCACAACAACACCCCCTGCCGATACAGCAATCTAAACAACACCTCCTGCTGATACAGCAAACACAACAGCTCCAGCTGATACAGCACTCTCAATAACACCTCCAGGTGATGCAGTACCCACAACACCTACAGCTGACAGAGCACTCACAAAACCTCCAGCTACTACAGCATCCACAGCAACAGCTCCAGATGATACAGCACTCACAGCATCTCCAGCTGATAGAGCACTCACAACACCTCCTGCTGATTCAGTGCTCACAACAACACCTTTAACTGATACAGCACTCTCAACAACAGTTCCAGCTGATACAGCACCCACAAAAACAGCACCAGCTGATACAGCACTCCTCCAGGTGATGCAGTACTCACAACACCTACAGCTGACAGAGCACTCACAAAACCTCCAGCTACTACAGCATCCACAGCAACAGCTCCAGCTGATATAGCACTCACAGCATCTCCAGCTGATACAGCACTCACAACACCTCCTACTCATACAACACTCACAACACCTTCAACTGATACACCACTCTCAACAACACCTCCAGCTGATAAAAGGACTCACAACACCTCCAGCTGATACAGCACTATCAACAGCATATCTAGCTGATAAAATACTCACAGCACCTACAGCTGATACAGCACTCACAACAGTACCTCTAGCTGATACAAAACTCACAATACCTGCAGATGATACAGCACTCACAACAACATCTCTAGCTGATGCAGCACCCACAACACCTCCAGCTTATACAGTACTCATCACCTACAGCTGATACAGCATTCTCAACAACACCTACTGCTGATACATCACCCACAGCACCACCTTCAGCTGATACAACACCCACAACAACAGCTGAAGCTGATACAGCACTCTCAACACATCCAGCTGATAAACCACTCACAACAACACTTCCAGTTGATAATATACTCACAACACCTGCAGCTGATACAGCACTCACAACAACACCACCAGCTGATACAGCATCCACAACAACAGCTCTAGCTGATAGAGCACTCACAATAACACCTCCTGGTGATACAGCACTCTCAACAACACCTCCTGCTGATACAGCACCTACAACAACAGCTCCAGGTGATACAGCACTATCAACAACACCTCCAGCTGATACAGTACTCAATACACCACCTCCTGCTGATACATCACCCACAGCACCACCTCTGGCTGATACAACACCCACAGCAACAGCTGCAGCTGATACAGCACTTTCAACAACACCTCCAGCTGATACAGCACTCTCAACAACACCTCCAGCTGATAAAAGGACTCACAACACCTCCTGCAGCTGATAGAGCACTCACAGCAACATCTCTAGCTGATACAGCACCTGCAACAGTAGCTCTAGCTTATATAGCACCTGCAACAATACCTCCAGATGATATAGTACTCACAACACCACCTGCAGCTGATACAGCACCCACAGCAACAGCTTTCAACAACACCTTCAGCTGATACAGTATTCAACACCTTCATCTGATAGAGTACTCACAACACCACCTCCTGCTGATACAGTACTCAACACCTAAACCTGATACAGCACCCTCAACAACACCTCCTGTTGATGCAGCATCCACAACAACAGCTCTAGCTGACAGAGCACTCACAACAACACCTCCTGCTGATATAGTACTCTCAACAACACCTCCTACTGATACAGCACCCACAACAACAGCTCCAGGTGATACAGCACTATCAACAACACCTCAAGCTGATGCAACATTCTCAACACCTCCAGCTTATACAGTACTCAACACCTACACCTGATACAGCACTCTCAACAACACCTCCTGTTGATACAGCACCGACAGCACCATCACCAGCTAATACAATACCCACAACAACAGCTACAGCTGATACAGCACTCTCAACAACACTTCCTGCTAATACAGCACTCACAACAGCGCCAGCTGATACAGCAACCACAAAAACAGCTCCAACTGATGCAGCACTCTCAACAACATATCCAGCTGATAGAGTGCTCACAACACCTTCAGCTGATACAGTACTCACAACACCTGCAGCTGATACAGCACTCACAACAACACCTCCAGCTGATACAGCATCCACAACAGCAGCTGCAGTTGATACAGTACTGTCAACAAACCCTACAGCTGATACAGTATTTAACACCTACAGCTGATACAGCAATCGCAACACCTCTTGCTGATATAGCACTCTCAACAACACCTCCTGTTGATATGGCAGCCACAACAGCAGCTCCAGCTGATACAGCACTCTCAACAACACATTCAGCTGATACAGTATTCAATACCTTCAGCTGATACAGGACTCACACCAACACCTCCAGCTGATAAAGCACCCACAACAACTCCAGCTGATACAGCACTCACAACAACACTTCCTGCTGATACAGCACTCACAACATCTTCAGTTGATACAGTGCTCTCAACAACACCTCCAGCTTATACAGTACTCACAACAACTACATCACCCACAGCACAACCTCCAGCTGATACAGCATCCACAAAAATACCTCCTGCTGATAAAGTACAACACCTCCAGCTTATACAGTACTCACAACAACTACATCACCCACAGCACAACCTCCAGCTGATACAGCATCCACAAAAACACCTCCTGCTGATAAAGTACAACACCTACAGCTGATACAGCATCCAAAGCAACTCCAGCTGATACAGCACTCTCAACAACACCTCCAGCTGATATAGTACTTTCCACCTTCAGCTGATACAGCATTCACAACAACACCCCCTGCCGATACAGCAATCTAAACAACACCTCCTGCTGATACAGCAAACACAACAGCTCCAGCTGATACAGCACTCTCAATAACACCTCCAGGTGATGCAGTACCCACAACACCTACAGCTGACAGAGCACTCACAAAACCTCCAGCTACTACAGAATCCACAGCAACAGCTCCAGATGATACAGCACTCACAGCATCTCCAGCTGATAGAGCACTCACAACACCTCCTGCTGATTCAGTGCTCACAACAACACCTTTAACTGATACAGCACTCTCAACAACAGTTCCAGCTGATACAGCACCCACAAAAACAGCACCAGCTGATACAGCACTCCTCCAGGTGATGCAGTACTCACAACACCTACAGCTGACAGAGCACTCACAAAACCTCCAGCTACTACAGCATCCACAGCAACAGCTCCAGCTGATATAGCACTCACAGCATCTCCAGCTGATACAGCACTCACAACACCTCCTACTCATACAACACTCACAACACCTTCAACTGATACACCACTCTCAACAACACCTCCAGCTGATAAAAGGACTCACAACACCTCCAGCTGATACAGCACTATCAACAGCATATCTAGCTGATAAAATACTCACAGCACCTACAGCTGATACAGCACTCACAACAGTACCTCTAGCTGATACAAAACTCACAATACCTGCAGATGATACAGCACTCACCACAACATCTCTAGCTGATGCAGCACCCACAACACCTCCAGCTTATACAGTACTCATCACCTACAGCTGATACAGCATTCTCAACAACACCTACTGCTGATACATCACCCACAGCACCACCTTCAGCTGATACAACACCCACAACAACAGCTGAAGCTGATACAGCACTCTCAACACATCCAGCTGATAAACCACTCACAACAACACTTCCAGTTGATAATATACTCACAACACCTGCAGCTGATACAGCACTCACAACAACACCACCAGCTGATACAGCATCCACAACAACAGCTCTAGCTGATAGAGCACTCACAATAACACCTCCTGGTGATACAGCACTCTCAACAACACCCCCTGCTGATACAGCACCTACAACAACAGCTCCAGGTGATACAGCACTATCAACAACACCTCCAGCTGATACAGTACTCAATACACCACCTCCTGCTGATACATCACCCACAGCACCACCTCTGGCTGATACAACACCCACAGCAACAGCTGCAGCTGATACAGCACTTTCAACAACACCTCCAGCTGATACAGCACCCTCAACAACACCTCCAGCTGATAAAAGGACTCACAACACCTCCTGCAGCTGATAGAGCACTCACAGCAACATCTCTAGCTGATACAGCACCTGCAACAGCAGCTCTAGCTTATATAGCACCTGCAACAATACCTCCAGATGATATAGTACTCACAACACCACCTGCAGCTGATACAGCACCCACAGCAACAGCTTTCAACAACACCTTCAGCTGATACAGTATTCAACACCTTCATCTGATAGAGTACTCACAACACCACCTCCTGCTGATACAGTACTCAACACCTAAACCTGATACAGCACCCTCAACAACACCTCCTGTTGATGCAGCATCCACAACAACAGCTCTAGCTGACAGAGCACTCACAACAACACCTCCTGCTGATATAGTACTCTCAACAACACCTCCTACTGATACAGCACCCACAACAACAGCTCCAGGTGATACAGCACTATCAACAACACCTCAAGCTGATGCAACATTCTCAACACCTCCAGCTTATACAGTACTCAACACTTACACCTGATACAGCACTCTCAACAACACCTCCTGTTGATACAGCACCGACAGCACCACCACCAGCTAATACAATACCCACAACAACAGCTACAGCTGATACAGCACTCTCAACAACACTTCCTGCTAATACAGCACTCACAACAGCGCCAGCTGATACAGCAACCACAAAAACAGCTCCAACTGATGCAGCACTCTCAACAACATATCCAGCTGATAGAGTGCTCACAACACCTTCAGCTGATACAGTACTCACAACACCTGCAGCTGATACAGCACTCACAACAACACTTCCAGCTGATACAGCATCCACAACAGCAGCTGCAGTTGATACAGTACTGTCAACAAACCCTACAGCTGATACAGTATTTAACACCTACAGCTGATACAGCAATCACAACACCTCTTGCTGATATAGCACTCTCAACAACACCTCCTGTTGATATGGCAGCCACAACAGCAGCTCCAGCTGATACAGCACTCTCAACAACACATTCAGCTGATACAGTATTCAATACCTTCAGCTGATACAGGACTCACACCAACACCTCCAGCTGATAAAGCACCCACAACAACTCCAGCTGATACAGCACTCACAACAACACTTCCTGCTGATACAGCACTCACAACATCTTCAGTTGATACAGTGCTCTCAACAACACCTCCAGCTTATACAGTACTCACAACAACTACATCACCCACAGCACAACCTCCAGCTGATACAGCATCCACAAAAATACCTCCTGCTGATAAAGTACAACACCTACAGCTGATACAGCATCCAAAGCAACTCCAGCTGATACAGCACTCTCAACAACACCTCCAGCTGATATAGTACTTTCCACCTTCAGCTGATACAGCATTCACAACAACACCCCCTGCCGATACAGCAATCTAAACAACACCTCCTGCTGATACAGCAAACACAACAGCTCCAGCTGATACAGCACTCTCAATAACACCTCCAGGTGATGCAGTACCCACAACACCTACAGCTGACAGAGCACTCACAAAACCTCCAGCTACTACAGCATCCACAGCAACAGCTCCAGATGATACAGCACTCACGGCATCTCCAGCTGATAGAGCACTCACAACACCTCCTGCTGATTCAGTGCTCACAACAACACCTTTAACTGATACAGCACTCTCAACAACAGTTCCAGCTGATACAGCACCCACAAAAACAGCACCAGCTGATACAGCACTCCTCCAGGTGATGCAGTACTCACAACACCTACAGCTGACAGAGCACTCACAAAACCTTCAGCTACTACAGCATCCACAGCAACAGCTCCAGCTGATATAGCACTCACAGCATCTCCAGCTGATACAGCACTCACAACACCTCCTACTCATACAACACTCACAACACCTTCAACTGATACACCACTCTCAACAACACCTCCAGCTGATAAAAGGACTCACAACACCTCCAGCTGATACAGCACTATCAACAGCATATCTAGCTGATAAAATACTCACAGCACCTACAGCTGATACAGCACTCACAACAGTACCTCTAGCTGATACAAAACTCACAATACCTGCAGATGATACAGCACTCACAACAACATCTCTAGCTGATGCAGCACCCACAACACCTCCAGCTTATACAGTACTCATCACCTACAGCTGATACAGCATTCTCAACAACACCTACTGCTGATACATCACCCACAGCACCATCTTCAGCTGATACAACACCCACAACAACAGCTGAAGCTGATACAGCACTCTCAACACATCCAGCTGATAAACCACTCACAACAACACTTCCAGTTGATAATATACTCACAACACCTGCAGCTGATACAGCACTCACAACAACACCACCAGCTGATACAGCATCCACAACAATAGCTCTAGCTGATAGAGCACTCACAATAACACCTCCTGGTGATACATCACTCTCAACAACACCTCCTGCTGATACAGCACCTACAACAACAGCTCCAGGTGATACAGCACTATCAACAACACCTCCAGCTGATACAGTACTCAATACACCACCTCCTGCTGATACATCACCCACAGCACCACCTCTGGCTGATACAACACCCACAGCAACAGCTGCAGCTGATACAGCACTTTCAACAACACCTCCAGCTGATACAGCACTCGCAACAACACCTCCAGTTGATAATATGCTCACAACACCTGCAGCTGATACAGCACTCACAACAACACCTCTAGCTGATATAGCATCCACAACAACAGCTCTAGCTGATAGAGCACTCACAATAGCACATCCTGCTTATACAGCACTCTCAACAACACCTCCTACTGATACAGCACCCACAACAACAGCTTTGGGTGATACAGCACTGTCAACAACACCTCCAGCTGATGCAACACTCTCAACAACACGTCCAGCTTATACAGCACTCACAACAACACCACTAGCTGATATAGCATCCACAACAACAGCTCTAGCTGATAGAGCACTCAGAATAACACCTCCTGCTGATACAGCACTCTCAACAACACCTCCTACTGATACAGCACCCACAACAACACCTCCAGCTGATACATCACTTGCAACAACACCTCCAGTTGATAATATGCTCACAACACCTGCAGCTGATACAGCACTCACAACAGCACCTCTAGCTGATATAGCATCCACAACAACAGCTCTAGCTGATAGAGCACTCACAATAACACTTCCGGCTGATACAGCACTCTCAACAACAGCTCCAGCTGATACAGCACCCACAAAAACAGCACCAGCTGATACAGCACTCAGAACAACACCTCCTGCTGATACAACACTCACAACACCTTCAACTGATACACCACTCTCAACAACACCTCCAGCTGATACAGCATCCACAACAACAGTTCCTACTGATACAGGTCCAGGTGATACAGCACTATCAACAACACCTCCAGCTGATACAGTACTCACAATACCACCTCCTGCTGATACATCACCCACAGCACCACCTCCAGCTGACACAACACCCACAACAACAGCTACAGCTGATACAGCACTCTCAAAAACACCTCCAGCTGATACAACACTCGCAATAACACCTCCAGTTGATAATATGCTCACAACACC
Source organism: Protopterus annectens (assembly GCF_019279795.1). Classification (NCBI taxonomy): domain Eukaryota; kingdom Metazoa; phylum Chordata; order Ceratodontiformes; family Protopteridae; genus Protopterus; species Protopterus annectens. The sequence continues at coordinate 274,336,340 of NC_056729.1, read as the reverse complement.
TGCAGCTGATACAGCACTCACAAGAACACATCTAGCTGATATAGCATCCACAACAACAGCTCTAGCTGATAGAGCACTCACAATAACACCTCCTGCTGATACAGCACTCTCAACAGTACCTCCTACTGATACAGCACCCACAACAACAGCTCCAGGTGATACAGCACTAACAACACTGCCAGCTGATACAGTACTCACAACACCACCTCAAGTGATACAGCACCCAAAGCAGCAGCTCCAACTGATAAAGCACTCTCAACAACACCTCCAGCTTATACTGTACTCACAACACCTACAGCTGTTACAACACTCTCAACAGCACCTCTTGATGATACATCACCCACAGCACCACCTCCGGCTGATACAGCAACCACAACAATGGCTCCAGCTGATACAGCACTCTCAACAATACCTCCAGCTGATACATCACTCTCAACAACACTTCCTGCTGATATAGTACTCTCAACAACACCTCCAGCCGATACAGCACCCACAACAGCAGCTCCAGCTGATACAGCACTCTCAACAATAACTGCTGCTGATACAGTACTCTCAACAACACCTCCAGCTTTTACAGTACTCAACATCTCCAGCTGATTCAGCACTCTCAACAACACCTCCTGCTGACACATCACCCACAGCACCACCTTCAGCTGATACAGCACTCACAACAACACCTCCTGCTGGTACAGCACTCACGATAGCTCCAGCTGATACAGCACCCACAACAACAGCTCCAGCTGATACAACTCTCTCAACAACAGCTCCAGTTGATACAACACTCTCAACAACACTTCCAGCTGATACAGATCTCTCAACACCACCTTCTGCTGATACAGCACTCACAACAACACCTCCAGTTACCAGTGCAAAGAAAGCTCACCAAAGATCTATGGCTAAACCCTGAAGTCTCCATAAACATGCTTCCACAAATAATAACATCTTAATAATAGGTATCTCTATACTCAGATATATTAATGCACCACTAACTAGGCTGAGCAAAGTTAAAGTGACAGTATGCTGCCTCTCATGTGACAGAATTCTTGACATTAACAGGTCCCTCTGATCCCTTCACTTCAATTATGCTTATGACTTGTTTTTTGCTTATATGGAAGTGAATGACCTTAGATGATCCATCTTGCAAGATATGAAAATACACATTCTTAACCTCTGTGTATGTTTCTGAGGCAGGAAAGAAACAAGTCTTGTGCACTACCATGCCATCACTGTAGATGGTGCCACAATATATGCATAAATAGCTGACTACAATGATTGCAACACTAACTGGCATGATTCTAGAGGGACAGAAAGTGTGCCAGTTTGAAGGGAAATGGTTGATAGGCCTACCTGCCTGCTTTGCCAGGGATCGCCTTCATCATTCCTCTCAAAATTTTTGCATGTTGACTAAAACATGCTGCATCCTTACAGTGCTTTTTTTTACTCAGAGTTAATGTTTTATACCTGCAACCTGGCAAATCCCATTCAGACTGTTCTAAATGTGACAGTGCTCACTGCTAGAAGTTTAAACAAGGAAATGTCTGCACTCACAGATTTCTGAAACTTTGAAAGCATGCATTATATAATTACAGAAATTTGGTTCCAGTGCTGTGATAACATTGCTTCTTTACCCAGGTTTAGTGTCTGTTACTCATTCAGACTCCCTGTAGAGAATTAGTGGGCATGTCCATATTCATTCACAGTTTCATCACCTCATGACGTCTTTAGCAAAATAATGAAGTAGAAACCCTGCACATCTCAGTATCTATAAACAGGCCCAACTGTCATATCATTAACTCTAGAACCCTTTCCATGTCTCATACAGCTCATAGTACCTTCCTAGACAAATTAGAGTCCTTAACAATTGAACCTAGCACATTCATTCTGGGAGATTTCAGCTTCCTGTCCATAAAATGGAAAACTTATACCACAAAAATAAATATGTACATAAGTTTTTGGACATTATTAATACTAAATCTTTCAACTAGATAAGACCCTCTTCTACTACAGCCATAAAGCCATTTGACCTAGTTCTTTAAATAGCACCAATATGCTCCACATCTGTATTTGCCCTATCCTTTTTTATTCCAAACCTTCCTGCTGACTTTTTTCTTCAAAGATGCTGTCCTAATCCTAATATCTTCTGAGGTTTGTCCAGGGCCAATCATCCAGCACTCATTAATGACCTAGTGAGATTTGACTCTCTTCTTTACCTCTTAGGGACCACATAGAAAATGCACCCAAATTATGCAAACTTTGATTTAAATTTCTGTCAAATTTGTTTTTGTATATTACTCTACATGCATCCTGTACTACTTCTCTTTCTTTAATAATGTATGGACATACAACTTTTTTAAATTCCTGTCAGTTTACATTTGTTATAACTTTAATTGAATCATATTAATTCTCTGTTATTTTATTAATATTGTATGTATATGTAGGTTTTCTCCCTGGGCCTCCATTGAAAAAGGGCCCATCTAGGCCCAAGGGACTTTCTTAGTTAACAAACTACAAATAAATAAATAAACATATGCTCTAATTTGTACTCCCACCTAAACTCCTGCATTGAGGCATCTGTCCCTGTCTACACAAATACAGTGCCAGATTTAGGAACATGCCCCTACTGTGGCACTTCCATATCAAAACATTTCCTATAGAAGGAAAAAAAAATGATGACCCAAAGAAATAAGCTCAAACCACTCCACAGTATATTAACAAAATGAAAAAAAGCAGAACAAACAAACATACAAAAAACAAGAACACCCATTCACAAAATGGAAGAGTCCAACTGCCTCCAGGAAGAGACAGTAGTTTAATTCAGTCACTCATGTTACAAAAGGACTGCAGAAACAGTGCTTAGTATTTCCACACAGATGTTATATCTAAACAAATCCACAGTGACCTTGGCAAGTACAAATAATTATTTATTCATAAAGAAATTATTAATTTGTTTCATACAAAAAGAAACTTCATAAGATAAAAATATCAGCATCAAAACTTCAGCTTTATATACACTACTTTAAAATGTCAATCATTGCAAAAGCATGCAAAGACACACACAATCCATTCCATTCATGATTAAAATTGCCATAAAAAAATCATTTTTTACAGCAACTCTACATAAAATAAAATATATACATATACATATATGCACGTTTATCTTCAAAAACAGTATATTCAAATAAAGTAAGTCATCTCTCCAATGCTTTAAGTTTTAAAATGCTACTAACTGAAACCTGCCCATTCAAATCTGGCCAGCATATAAGTACAAGTGTAGCTGCCAGATCAATTCACATCTTTCTAATAATAAAGACCATGCTCCTCCCCTTTCATTTACCTGTAAAGTTTCCAATACTATAAACTTAAAACAACGTTCTTCATTTTCTGCACAGTGTTTTGACAGGGCATTTGTCTCTTTTTTAAGTTTAATAACTCTCAAATGTTCTATATACTTGACTTAAGCTTCCAGTTTTACTTATATAAAAACATGCACAACAACAGCATAAGGCACACTACACCAGCCTCTCTGACAAACAAGAATATTTTGCTTGAAGTTTCACCTTATACCCATTAATGGTTACCTCCTAATCCTCTATTACTGACAGAAAATATGAGCAAAAACCATACTTTTTCATAGAAACAAGTCTGTGAAACCACCTGTTTCTCAAACATGTTTTTTAGATTCATCCCTTTCCTGTAAACAATAATAGGATTTTCAGTAATAAAATCCCTTAAATATTTATCAAATGTTAAGATTTGTCAGTTTTTGTCAGTATGCTAGTTATTTTCCTACTATTAACACAAAATGTGGTGATGAAAGAATTCTTATACTTCACATCCGTACTATTTTCATTATTACCAAAACTGCACACAGGGACCAAATCCATGTTATCAGTTGACAAAATTCCCTCCAGGCCAGTAGGATTTCCATCACTTGGATAAACTGGTACCTCTCATACAATGGGTTCAAAATGTCCCCTTTCTCTTTTATTCAGGATCTCTAGAATCATTTAATCTATTAGGGAGCAAAAATAACCATGCTTAACAAACACACTTTTCAAAAGGTCACAATCATCCAAGAAAATTCCATAGTGGACACCATACTTGCTGCCCTGATAAATTGACCCTTCACCACAGTCTGCTTTTGCTTAAAGGGGTGTGCACTAGAAAAATGTAGTAAAGTGCACAAGTATGTTTCTTTGCTAAAAATCCTGGAAACAAATCTATTATTCGCTCTATTCTTTGATAGAAACACATCCAGGAATGCAAGTTCTTCTTCAACTATTGCATGTGTAAATGTCAAAATAGATGTTGTGCTATAAATATAATCTAAACATTGAGGAATTACTTCTTTATGGCCATTCCAAATTAAAAAAAAACATGCCATCCAAAAAATGTGTATAAAGATGACAGTACTGATGGAACCTTGAGTTAAACAAAAACTTACACTCCCAACATAACGTTATAATATTTGCATATACACCACCACATGGTAAACCCATAGCCACCCCTTCATGTTGTATCTAAAATTCTTTCTCAGATGTGACGTAGTTATTAAGCAGAACCATCTCTAACAATTGTTCCAAAACATTAATTTGTATTTGTGGAACACCTTTATCAACTAAATACTCACAAAACCACTCGATTTCTACAACATGTGGAATTACAGACTATAAATCCTTAATATCTACAGTGATGAAAACGAAATCAGTCTTGACTTGAATTCTATTTATTTTGTTCAATAATTCCCATGAGTCCTTACAAATAGATGGTCCCTTCATCACTAAATCCTTAGATTTAATATCAATAAATTTGGCTATGTGAAACTTGATAGACCCTCTTTTGTCTACTATTGGATGCATTGGTGGCTGGTGGATATTTTTATACAACTCAAGCAACCCAAAAATGGTTGGGATCCTAGGAAAAGAGACATCCAAAAAAATTAAATTCCTCAATGGAGATACTTTCTTCAATGAATAAATCCTGCAAGGCCCCTTTTATTGCCCTATAGGGACCATTCATCTGATTTAAAGAACTAAGCACATATGTTTCAGTTGCTAAAATTTCTTTCATCTTACCGTTGTAATCCACCTTACTCATCACCACACCACCCCCCTTATCAGGTTTCATAATCCATAAAGATTTTGCACAACTAAATCTTTTCAGCTCTAGTTTTTCAGCCTGAGTAATATTATTTCTATATAATACCCATACATACCAATATTACATATGTTGAGTTCACACAATCTTTCAAACAATTCAAGGGTGGCATGGATCGGGGGGTTTATATGTACTTGAAATACTAAATGGTTTTGTAATCAACCTCACACCCTGATACAAAAAACTCAGATTGATTTTCCTCACAAAAAGTCTCAAATCAATTAACACGCTTGACAAATCCACCTTCTTACTAGGCACGAATGTGAGGCCCTTTGTAAATAAATCACCACATACCATATTAATTGGTACTGATGAATAATTATAAATTTTAAAGTCTTCCTCAGTATTTAAGATTATTTTAACAGGTGGCAAGACATATCCATCGTCCATAGCTGGTACTATCAATTTTATATACAATGTGAAGGGGTGGCTATGGATTCCCCATGTGGTAGTGTATTTGCAAATATTGTAATGTTATGTTGGGAGTGTAAGTTTTTGTTTAATTCAAGGTTCCATCAATACTGTCATCTTTATACACGTTTTTTGGATTACATGTTTTTTTTTATTTGGGATGGCCCTAAAGAAGTAATCCCTCAATTTTTGGATTATATTAATAGTACAGCATTTACAACATTTTTTTTTAATTTACACATGCAATACGTGAAGAAGAAATTGCATTCCTGGATGTGTTTCTATCAAAGGATAGAGTGAGTAATAGATTTGTTTCCAGGATTTTTAGAAAAGAAACACTCAAAGACTTTACTTCATTTTTCTGGTGCACACCCCTTTAAGCAAAAGCGGCTGTGGTGAAGGGTCAGTTCATCAGGGCAGCAAGTATGGTGTCCACTATGGAATTTTTCTTGGGCGAATATGATCTTCTGAAAGGTGTGTTTTTTAAGTGTGGCTATCCCTGCTCCCTAATAGATGAAATTATGCTAGAGGTCCTGAATAAAATAGAAAGGGGACATTTTGAACCCATTGTATGAGAGGTACCAGTTTATCCAAGTGATGTAAATCCTATTGGCCTGGAGGGAATTTTGTCAACTGATAACATGGATTTGGTCCCTGTGTGCAGTTTTGGTAATAATGAAAATAGTACGGATGTGAAGTATAAGAATTCTTTCATCACCACATTTTGTGTTAATAGTAGGAAAATAACTAGCATACTGACAAAAACTGACAAATCTTAACATTTGATAAAGATTTAAGGGATTTTATTATGGAAAATCCTATTATTGTTAACAGGAAAGGGATGAATCTGAAAAACATGTTTGAGAAACAGGTGGTTTCGCAGACTAATGGTTCTATGAAAAAATGTGTGTTTTGCTCATATTCTTCGTCAGTAATAGAGGCTTCAGAGTTAACCATTAATGGATATAAGGTGAAACTGCGAACAAAATATTCTTGTTTGTCAGAGATGGTGGTACATTGTGCCTTATGCTGTTGTTGTGCATGTTTTTATATAGGTAAAACTGACAGGAATATATATATATATATATATATATATATATATATATATATATATATATATATATATGAACATTTTAGAGATATTAAACTTAAAAAAGAGACAAATGGCCTGCCATCATACTATGCAGAAAATGAAGGACATTGTTTTAAACTTATAGTACTGGGCTGTAAAAATGTAGGGAGATACACAGAAATGGCATAGCACACATACACATATGAGCAAAACTATCCACTTTATGTTCCAAAAGTTACAGTAAATAAATTAAAATGTGTAGTATCCAGGTTGTGAGCATGGATCCATATGCAAATGAGGTGGAGATACTGAATAGCATAACGGGGTACCCATGTCTGCATATCACCTCCATTTAGGCGGAGAACCATGTTGGTGTCCACACAGGAGGTAGCTAACATTAAGAGAGGGTCTGTCCAATAACTTATAAGCTGATTGGAGCTTAGCTGCACCTGCTTGCTCAGTGCACTGCCATGCTGACTGTGGACTCCTGGGGAGATGTGTGCACTGACTTCTAAGCTTTGTTTACCTATGGGCAAGTGTTTCTGTGCATTTGCACGGTGTACTGCTGTGCTGAGCATGGCAGTTTGGACTGGTGTGGACTGACTACTAAGCAGTGTTTACCCACGGGGTGCATGTTTGCTCAGTGCACCACAGTGCTCAGAGTATCTAAAACACCAGTGATGTATTAAATAGTGTTGATCTTTGCTTAACTTCAACTAGGACCATTAAATGATGTCAATGATATATTAGTCAGGTGCACTGCATCATAGGTAGCCAATCACACAGACAGCACCTACAGCAGAGCACTATAAAGTATGCATACACCCTACAATATGATTTTCCCCCATACTGTGCACCAGTGGAGTACAGACTTGGGAATTTTAACTGATAGAATGCTAGGGGCTGCTGCAGATCTGCTACATTTGCATGTGTTAGATGCTGAAGTCAATACTGCTGCTGCTGGTGCTGACAATAGTCCCAGGAAGAGAAGGAGGAGAGTATTCAGGCCCAGGGTAACCTTCCGGGAGCTACATGAGCTGGAGATTGTAGAGCGCTACATGGTGGACAGGGACATACTACAAGAACTCACTGAGCTCTGCCACCTCAACTCAGGCCCAGAGCCAACAGAGGGGAACCCATCCCAGTGAAAACATAGGTATGTGTAGCCCTTACGATAATAGCTAAAGGTACCTTCCCAAGACCAACTGGAGACATGATGGGGGTCTCACAGGCATCAGCATCCAGGGTACTCCACCAGTTCCTGGGTGGCATGCTACCACATGCCAGTGAGCATATATATTTCCCCCTCACCCCTGAGGCAAGAGCCAGCAATATGTAACTCTTCTACCATATATCACACTACCATGAGGTACAGGGTGCCATAGGTTGCACTCATGTCCACATCAAGGCACCACCCGGTGAAGAGGTTAGAATCTATGTCAACCGCACTCCAACTGCCAGGTTGTGTGCAATGCCCAGGGCATTATCATAAATGGTTGTGCTGGCATCCCTGGAAGCTATCATGACTCCCATATCTAACATGAATCACAGTGGTACCAGATGTTTGGTACGGGGGACATCCCACATGGCCATTTAGTGGGGGATGTTGGCTATGCACTGGAACCATGGATGATGACACTTATCAGAAATGCACACACACCCATGAAAGAATGCCATAATGAGGCACACGCACGAACTACGAACATCATAGAGCATGCATTTGCGTCACTGAAGTCACGGTTCTGGTGCCTCGATATATCTGGTGGAGCCCTGCAGTACTCTCCAGCCACATGTGCACATATGTTCACAGTATGTGCCATGCTACACAGTATGATCCTGTGGAAGCAGCTGAGGCAGGGTCAGCATAGGAAAGGGATACACAGCACCATAACATTACCTAGGTCACTACAGCAACACTCAGAGGAGGACTCAGAGGAGGAGCCCCCTGATGATGTCCCTGTAGGCAAACGTAGGTATGCCCACTATGCCCTGCCATTGCCTAAGTGGCAATGCATAGTACATACACTGACAACCTGTGGCCCAGGGACTGACACCTTACTCCCACTCACCTACATATAATAAAATAGCTGATGCCAGGCAACACACACAGCCTGTACCTATCCATGTATTGGCTGTGTACTGCTTGCATCACACAGAGTCAGCCCTGAACTGCAGGTCTGTCAACTGCTGCATTCACAAGGTAAGTCTGTAACCTACACACTAATTGCAAGGATTATTATAATAAGGTATTGTATGTATGGCTCTGCTGCTGTTATGCAAGAAAATATAGTGGGCTATTTGGTCAGAGTTAACATCCAAATGGAACAAATGATACCCAGTCCAACAGTATATGTTCCTTAATATTCACTAGGCTTCATGGTTAGATTATTCATGACATCATGCAAGGGAGATGTTAAACAGTGGGTGCACATGATATTTGGATTACTATCTACCCAAGCTGATTATGTGCTGTTGTTCCCCCACCTCCAATACAGTGGTATACCCACATAACCACTTTAACAGAAAATCAATGATGGTATAGTAGCGAACCAGGCAATCTCAGGGCTGTAACATAGATAGCACTCACACATTGTATGTCTCTCTTCAAGCAGGATAATAAGGTACATATGTATGCTGTTGACTGTCTGATGTATGACTCCTCTCTGTCTTGCAAACTGTGTGGCTCAGTGGACTAGGGAAGCTAGCATGGGTGATGGCATTGATGGCTCTTATCTGGAATTACTCACTTTTGCATGTGAGTTAGTAGTATGTTGATGTTTTCACAGAATGTCATACCTCCCACCCTCTCAGTGCAAGAAATCTGGACAAAGCCAGAAAGATTGGGGGGATAAAGGCCCAAACATAGGGACAGAGTTTAAATATTGGTCACATAAACCTTGCTGGAAGTAAAGGTGTTGCAGTAGTACATATATTCTGATGGATATAAAGTCTGACACACAATTGTCGGTCTGTAGTAAGTAGAATTTATTGATGTCAGCATTCAATAAAGCACCAGAAGACCACAAATGTGTGTGGAACAGACCAAATATATGAGGCAAAACTCTGGACATTCTGTGAAAATGAGGACAGGTGAGAGAGGTATGCAGACTGTCAGTCTGTTGGTGGTCTAACATTACCAACCACAGTCACATATTTTGTACAGCAGACAGCTGGGGAATGCTGTGGACATTTTGAATGAAGTGCAGTAATTGCAAAACAGGGGCGGATGTTAATGTCTGTAACATACAAAATCCCAGACTGGAATACAGGTAGGTGTGGCCTGGAGTCACATTATAAGTACTGACAGTCCCACTGGGCATGCTCATACACAGTAATAATGAGCACAATTCTGTTGGCCCTTCATTAACATTCCCTATTATGTATAAATGTCTATACATACAAACATATACGTATACATATCTGTCTGTCAGTATCTCACTCTCTCTCACATGCATAGTATATCTATCGCTGTGTAGTGCCAAATATATATATAGCTATGTGTATATTAAAATGATACACAAAAACTCCCATATATGTACAGAATATACACACACAAACACACATGTATATATATATATATATATATATATATATATATATATATATATATATATATATATATATATCATATACACACACACACACACACACACACACACACACACACACACACACACACACACACACACATGGCTACATTTATATATACATCCCTGTTATATACAGAAATATGTGTGTGGATGTCTGTATTGTCTGACATGCCCTAATAATGGTGTGTAAACTGCACTATCATACAGGCATAATGTTGCTCAAAGGATCCAAACTGAGGGTGCAACAGTATATAATCCCCTTACCTACAGTCCCCTATGCCTGCTAGATGTCACCAGGTGGTGTAATGTATAATGGTGTCAATGCACGTATGGACAGGGCACATTGTACATACCCACAGTGTTGCCTATCAAACTGCAAGCAGCCACATATGGCTATATTGGTAACTGTACACACATAGCTAGGATAACATCAGTTATCTCACTGCTAGGATACTAGATGCAGATAACAGTATGAACCAATATCAGTCTGCAGGCCACAGATGCTATTCAGCACAAGCCTAGTTTGTGTAATGCATACGTACTCTGCCTGCAATCACATACTGAACAGACTTAACCTGTGGCATGTGCAATAAATACTGTGATCTATAGTGTGCAACACTAGATTGGTAGGGGTTCTAATCTCACTCCAGGCTATTTGATGCATGTGTATGTGTGTGTATACCCCTGCAAAACAATGGACATATCCTCATGGGCTATCCACCTGCAATGGTTATGCACTTTTTGGGCTCGTAACATCCTGCTGACGTCCACACTGTCCTATTCTACAAGGCCTGATGACATCAGCCACCTTAAAACTACCAGCTGACAGTGTAGTAGAAAGACTTAAGCTGTGGCATGTGCAATAAATACTGTGATCTATAGTGTGCAACACTAGATTGGTAGAGGTTCTAATCTCACTCCAGGCTATTTGATGCATGTGTATGTGTGTGTATACCCCTGCAAAACAATGGACATATCCTCATGGGCTATCCACCTGCAATGGTTATGCACTTTTTGGGCTCGTAACATCCTGCTGACGTCCACACTGTCCTATTCTACAAGGCCTGATGACATCAGCCACCTTAAAACTACCAGCTGACAGTGTAGTAGAAAGACTTAAGCTGTGGTGCATGTGATAAATACTGTGATTTATAGTGTGTAATACTTGATAGGTAGCGGTTCTAATCTCACTCTGCCCAACATGGTGCATGTGTATATTCATATGGCATGCATATGGTAACCTATGTAAAGTAGATATAGGTAGGGTTTGCATAATTTTATTTGTAGTGGTGACGTGGACCCCCACAAATGACTGATCTCATCAAGGCTTACTTATATCAACAAGCATTATATGTTCTCAATGGATTATACTAGCAGACATGGGTTGTGCTGCATGCACTGGGTACTGTGATCTGTAGTGTGCACCAGTACATGGGAAAGTGTACTAATCTACATACAGCCAACTTGCAGTATGTGTGTGGATTGACATGTCCTGTATGCAGTGAGTGGAAGTGGTGCTAGCCTGAATGTGGCCATGTTTGTGTGTGAGGCTGTTACAGCAGTATGCATCATGTTATGGGGCCTGTAAACTTAACTAGCATAATGGCCATATATCCCTCACAATCAGAGACATCTGTATACCCCTTGGTACAGGACCAGCACATATTTCCCCAGTCTAAGAGGGACTCAGGCAGATGCTGCGTGTTGAGATGTTGACTGCCCAGCCAATCAAACAGATAGCATGTGCTGAGGTGCACTGAGGTGCTTTGTGTACCATTAGGCAGGGTCTGTTTCAAGGGTGTGTTTATGTCTCCTAGACAAATGTCTACCACAACCATGTTGTACTAACGTCACATAGTAGGTTAAGGTCCTTACAGTGAGTCATCCCTTTACTATTCTCCCTACAGATAGGCAGCATATGCACACCAGCAAGGTCACACCTTGCCCTTTACCAGACCTTATCACAAATTATGAATGCATGAGTATGCAGACCACCACCATTGTCCTTGGTAGACTGTCATACAGATGTGAACCTATGGAACCATGCATGTATACTGCTGTACCTTGCTGAAGTCATATTTCTGTTGTGCTACCATGTCATGCTGTGCCTCTTCACTGCCACTGTGTGTCCATAGTTTATCCCCTCAGACTTCTACAACAGAAACATACACAGGTCTGTGACATACCTGTCATTGTGTAACAATACCGTCAGTACAACATCATACAACATAAGGTTTACAAAAGTATGTTGCATACTCATGACACATGCCAGTATATAGTGTATGTTGGTGACCACTACAAGTGGCATGCAAAACAATACTGCATTACACAAGTACATGTCAAGTAATACAGTCACCCTGTGCATCAGACACCTAGTTTCATTCCCCTGCATCGATGAGAAGGATGACAAGGATGTGGCACAAGTATTATCACTTGCACAGGGTGATGTGTGAGGGTTCTGCAGGCCTAGGATGGCCCAAACATGTGACAGCATGTGTGTGAGTCAGTAAGGGAAGCAGGTTAGATGGAGCATGGGGAGATGCCATGTGTGTCTGTAGGTGACCTGCATGTGACAGCGGTGAGTGTGTGAGTGTGTGTGTGAGTGTGTGTGTGTGTGTGTGTGTGTGTGTGTGTGTGTGTGTGTGTGTGTGTGTGTGTGTGTGTGTGTGTGTGTATATATATATATATATATATATATATATATATATATATATACACACACAGTCAAGCTCAGTGCTAGCCCTACAAGTGTGTATGTTGGACAGCTGTGGACTGTAAATGGTAGCATTGACAGTTAATCTCCAGTCCTGAACATGGGGACTGGCTCTACCAGGAGTTGCACTGGCACCACCATGCCCAAGGTCAGTTGCGGTGCTAGTACCTGATGATGATTGTTGTCTGCTAGGACCGTGTCCCCCACGGGACCACCCAGGACCACATGCCCATAGCCTGCCACTTTATGGTGTGGATAGCACACTCCTCTCTGTAGTGCTGGAGGCACTGCCACTATGGGAGCATAACTGTGCATGGCCCCGTGGACTCTCAGCAGATGGTGTTGCTGACCTATGTCCATGGGTCCGACACCCAACTCTAACCACATGTTCCAGCACAGACAATATGCAGCTCAAGACAGACACTGTCTCAGCCCACCATCTGCCACTGCATCAGTGAACCACTCCAGGGTATCCCCAGTGTAGTGGAGGCAGTCACGAATGTCAGACTGTGCTACATCCATAACCCTAAGCATATGTCTGGTGTTCCATTCAGAACATGCCTGTGCCTCCATGATGGCCCAAAATATGTGCCACATGGCCCATGTTGTGACACCTGCAACAGGTGATGGATGGACAGCAGTCCTCCTATGAGCACACCTGTCAATCCACCTGTGTGGGACATCGCCAGCTCTCTGGCTATGGCTAGTTTCTACATTCACTGATGCCATAGTTGCCACACTGGCATGTTCAATGTCTCCACCCTCTGACTGTCCCATGTATGAGGCCTGTGGGGACTGGGTATGTGTGGACATACTGACTGTGTGCAGTGGGAATGGGGGCAGAAGACAGATGTCAACCTCTGGGACAGATTCAGCCCCTGACAATCCCACCTGCGCCTCACTGTGGCCACCATCATTAGAGTCCAAAGAGACACTGACATCAGGTGGTGTGGGGGAGAGACCCCAACTCCCCCTGTCACCTGTGGAAACCAAGACAAAACCAGTACATTACTACCTGCACTATTATGTATGGAAAATCCACAGAGAGTCATAATAATGAGGATCCACAATTGTATTACCACTCTCACATCCTCTCAGCTCCACTTTCATGCACAACAGACTTCCTCACAACAACATACATATTCAACTCAAGACCTTTATAACAAGCTCATTAGGTAAATCATGGGACACTTGGCCAGTACAATGAACCTTTCAGGTATTCAATATGACACTGTAACTGATAACACAGCACATAAAACTCAGTACACTTATCTTAACAAATATATACAAATACAAGTTTCAATGTCTAAGGTATGTACCATCGACCTTTCTGTATGTACAAGGCATGTCGGATGAACTGCCTCATGCACACCAGGAGGCCTATTCCCTCTGAACTATAACTGCAATAGTGTTTCTGCCCATTCGGCTGCACTCCTGTGATTACCCATGCTAGTAAACTTAGGTAACTGTTCCAGACTGGAGCACACAAACATTCTACTCTGGTTATACAGAACATTACCTGTACATAGAGTATTATCCTGGCCCTTACCCTTAATAGCATACTTATGTTCCATAACAAAACAGTATCAAGCTTACCAGAAGCAGGACCATGGCCTTGAACAACTCCTGATGGACCTGTAAAAAGGTGAGGGTGAGGTAATTTCAGCAACACCGCATGCTGCAGCACAATAAGGTAATACCTGCATCTATCTCACATGTACAGTAGCTACTGTGTTACTTGATATATTTCTGACATTCTGAGTATGAGTTTACAACTGAGCTAACCCCCCCCCCACAGCACATAGACCTGACACCCATGTAAAGGTATGTACAGCCTGACATAATGAGTGCTACAGTATTACAGTTGTGATTACAGTAAGCATACCTGCACAATCCTCTGCTGTGGAGACTGTGGCACCCACTTCCATGATGTATGGTGTGATGGATGCCTTGGAGCTGTCATGTGTCCCTAGGTTTGTCAGGAATTCCTCAGTGGCTGTAAATGTTTTTTCCATTGCAGGCCCTCCACCAGTGATGGCACAATCCCTGGCTACATCAGCTGCCCTTCGTCGTGCAGCATTCACTATGTCTGCAGCACAGTGTCAAACCAGCTCATATGTTCTGTCCTGGTGACTAGTCTCATTCACATCCCAGACAAGGTCTTCCCATAATGCAGACTGCTGTTCCCTGTTATGTCTTCCCCTGGATAGAAGGATGTGATGATGCTGCCGTAGTCTTTGAAGTATAAGTTCATTCTCTATATCTGAGAAGGGGTTGTGCCTTCTGCGATACATTAGTCCTGAAACAGACTAAAAAGGAAACACATTACAGGATCAAATACATGGCTGTCCACTATGTACATATACAGCAAGAACAAAATGGCTGGCACTATCCACTGCTTGCTCACACGTCATACCCCACAGTGTGACAACATACTACATTTGTGGATACAACCAAGACAGTATCATTACTGAGGTAGTTCCCTGTGTGTCATGAGAGATTCTGCTTTATGACCATACACACAACACTCCAGTCCATTGTGATGTGTCCTGTAAGGTCAGCTACCCACTAATATGTCATAAGACCAGTGCCAGGCAAATAGCAGTGTGCTATTACAACCACTATATTGAGACATCCAATAACACCAGTGTGACACAATGACAAAAGACAATGCAACCCTGATATATTGTATGTCCCCTGTATGTGTAAGACAGCAGGGTATCAATGACATGTCATTACCTCAGGTCTAAGACAAGCTTACCATTGCATTCTCTGTTCCCCATAGCTCTATCCTCCCATCTGCATCCTGTTATGCACAAAAAAACTGTTACATACCTGGTGGAGTGCAGTACTCCTTTGTTGAAATGTGCTACTACTACTGTGTCACAAAGGTATGCTCTGTGTGAGGGAAGTCTCATACAGAATGTTTGCCCATAGCCAGTTTCTTGATGTTAACATGCTGCCCATTAGCAGATAATTGCCTCTAAACCAATCTGTGACTCTGATATGCTAACAGCAGCCAAAACAGCTGAGTTGCAGTATCATTAGCCAATTACATGCAACCACTATACAATATATAAGGTCTTCATGTAGAGCAAGGCCCCTTTCTTAGCTGTTGAGATGGACATTACTGGGATGAGAAGACTACATCATCGCAGAGGGTAGGTCTGTAGCAGAAACCTTTACATAGAGCTGTGCGTACCATAGGCTGCAGCTGCTTCTGAGGGTAATAGACATAGGCAGTGAGTGTGAACACTTTGGAGGACAACAAGCTGTAGGTGTATCTGTGTCAGCTGTGTCAGCCTTGTTGTAAAGGCAGAGCCAGGGTGAGAGTACCCCTGACACCCCAGATATGGCATGTGTTTAAGGTATGTATGTTAGGCAACTGTATCAATAACAGAGTACTAGGCAACATATGGTAATGCTATATGGATATGTGATGTGTGGTCCTACCTTCAGGCCTGTGTCTTCCAGCAATGAAAAGCAGTTATTTACTTTGCAATGTTTGGTGTGGATAATGAGTGCATAAGTCACATTAATTGCTGTCTTCACAATAATGTAATTGAAATGCAACACAACTCTGGATTCGAACCCAGGACTGTGTGTGGCAAAATGTACTGTATGCAAGGCATTTAACAGACTAAACTTCTGAGTCACTGCTACAGTGAGTGTATTTGCAAGACATACATTTACTACATCCTTCAGTATGTGCATGGCTTTATATGGATGTATTTCTGTACCAGAGTCCCAGTTGAATATGTATTTTGAACATGTATGCTTTAGCTGGTGACTTTCTACATGTTGCTGATAAAAGGGCACATTTACCTGCTATCACAGGTCTTAGTTACATCCATTATTATGTCTTTGGCTGTTTAGTGGTGCACTATTGCACCAGAGTCCAAGGTACACTCCCATTTTTCCATTACTTTTTTAGTCCATTTGTGCGGTGCAGTGCAGAGCAGCACGCAGCTCTGCAGAAACATGCCCAATGACTCTAATTGGCAATTACTATGTTTTGTCTAAACCACCTGTTTTAATTAAGACTGGCATGGTGGGCTAATGCAATGTGCTGCAGGTGTGATGGGCTTGGGTTCAAAACATGGCAGAGGTGTTTATTTTGTACGTGTCTTACACTGTTAGAAACACATATAGTCATTATAACTCTATTTAGTTGAGCTTGGCGAAGCTGCGAGATGCGGCTCATTGCTCCGTGCTAAAAAATTATAAAGAAAAGAAAAAAGGGGAGATAGGAAAGTGGTGAAATGGGGCAAGCAGAAGGAAAAACATAGTGAAAGGCAGGGAGGGATGTGCAGGAAGGGTGTAGGAAAGAACCATAGCTATCCATTTCATGTACAGCAATAACTGTGCACTTTGACAGAATTTGTAGATGAATTTGGATTCTCAAACCCCATAGAGAGGGGTGACTACCACATAACTGCGTTCTCAAGCCAATTGGACCAAATTACATGTGTCCAGTGGACACATGTGTGAAATGGATAGCTATAGTATAGGACAATATTTTTTTGGGGGGACAGGTGCTTTTTTTTTAAGGTGAGAGTGGAATGTTGGGGAAGGGACATAGATGCCTGTGGGGGAGTTAAGTTGGGTAGGTGAGGATGCATTTGCAAACAGACATGACAGCAGACAGGGGAGGTGTGTGACACATGAGGTGGGTGAACACCTTGGATAAGGAGGGTGTTGTGGAATCTGAGTCTCATGTGCCTCCAGACAGCAGCAGTGTGACTCATATCCCCACCCATGGGATTGTCGACACTGCTCCATCACTGCCCTGAGGGTGGATGTGCTGGAAGTTGGGCACCAGGGTGAGGCTGCTCCACCAGAGTATTCAGCATGTCCTCAATCCGGCGCAGGCAGTGGTCATAGCCATGTGGACTATCCTGTGCACCAGGACCAGCAGCTCCACATGGGTGACAACATCCCCTCTGCCACCACTCCCAGATGGGGACCGACCCCATTCCCTCGGGTAGTACTACCTGATGCCACAGGTAGTGCAGGGGCAGCAGAGGAGGTACCACCGGTCTGGGTCCCAAACATGCTGGGACCTAGCACCAGGGCCAGCTGAGGCAAGGTAGAGGGATCAGCTGGAACTGATCTACTATGATGTGCTGTGGGATATGAGATATAGCAATATGTTAAGGTTACTAATAACCAAACCGATGTTAGTATTAACGGAATTGAACATCATATATATTCATCCAGATACATATTAACAGTTAGTATGATAACAGCATGCCAGTATAAAGTAAACCATAGGGCCAACAAAACAGTTAATTTAACAAATATGTTAATATTGCATCATAATAAAACATAACAATAATCAACCACACTTTGCAATATATAGTTAGGTTAACAAAATATGTTATTATTAAATCATAATAAAACATATCAATAATGAAATAAATGTTTCCAAAATATATAGTTAGTGCAACAAATTATTTTAATATTACATCATAATAATAAATAACATTAATAAATAAATGAAGATAAGGGGTGGGGAGAGAGAGAAAAAATCCATTACTAACATTGCAGCCTATATCCTTCAATACACTGAAATATATACTGTACAGGTGTGTAGTGTCAGGTTTGAGTAAAGTAACTATAATTCTGTTATAACTGATGTAGCAAATACATACCTCTCAGTCTGTTAGTATGGGTCAGTATGGGCCAAGCAGTGACAAATACAGGTACATTACACTAAAAAGTCTCACATAACATGGACTTACATTGTTCTGTAAACAGATTTTGTAACACATTGAATTCCAGGTATTAATTTATCTGCTAATCATGTGAAAGACAGATTAGCCAATTTTAATTACATTACAAGAAATCCTGACACTTGAGAGGCATGTTTGTGTACAGTAAGTAAACTAGATAGGCTTCATGCCTTAATTGGTGGGTATGGGAGTAGAGCCCGATAGCTGTGACTGCAGGACACATCTGCAAATAATGTAATAACTGACTGCAGCAACTTAGTACAGACATGCAAGGGGTACAGCCATACTGGGATTACACAGCTTTATTTATGACTCAACAATGCTGATGAACACATTCATGGTATTGATGTTAGCATTTTGTGAAATCTAAACACACTATCTGCTCATAATATGGGCCACCTCACCCATATATCTGTTGCGTTTCTGGTGAGACTGAAAATTGAGCATTATATGACTGATATTGAAAATTTAGTGATATATACCACTGGATTCGAACCTAGGACTGTGTGTGGCAAAATGTACTGCATACAAAGCATTTAACAGACTGAGCTACCAAGTCACTGCTGACTGTTGAGTGACTGATACTTGCCTGGAGATCACCTGGAACTATATTATGACTTGAGCAATAAAAGTTACAGGACATTCCTGTGGCATTCTAGTACTATTACAGTGTTATAGTAGACTGCAATGACAGTAGAACACACGTGCATGAAATACGGCCATACTGCATATATGACAATCAATGTATACAGCTGTACTGCAATGGTTTTGACAAAACACAATCCTGCTGAACAACATTTTGCTTACTGTTATTGGTATTGTTATTGTTTTATTGAAATACAGTTTTTATTGTTCATTTATTGCACTACAGCTCTACAACTCTAATTGCCCATTTATTGCACTACACTTCTACAGGCCCATTTATTGCAGTAGAGTTCTTCTTGTGTATACTTTATTGCAGTAAACACTTTACCATTTTTTGCTTATTGCACTACAGTTGGTATACTAAACCCATACTTACCACGCTCACAGCGCAACCTAGCCAGGCACCTGGCATGGGATTTGACATTGTGAGCCCTCTCAGCTGTAGCTTTTGGGAGAGAAGCACACCATTATGCATACCTGTTTTGTAGACCTTCAGCTTGCATATTGGTTCATCAGAGGAAAACATACTTGTGAAGCATTCCCAGCTTGAGCTTCCTGGACCCAGGGGTCCAGGGTTTCTCTCTTTCTCCTTTTCAGGTCATCAAAAGGGTGACAACACTGCTCACTTGTGCGGGGGATACCACTAACACTGGTGAGTGCCCTGGCAAAATGGTCCCAGGCCTGCGCCTTGCACTCTGAGCCCTGGAATCTGCCCTGCATCAACCGGGGTTCATGGTTTTTAATAAAGAGACAGACCATGACCCTGGACTCCTGAGTGCCCCACTGCTGTGCCTGAAAGCACACACCTTCACCAACACAGCCAGCGATACCAATAGTTGAATGAACTCCAATGATTGTTGCAGAATTCTCACCTATTGGGCTTAATATAGGCTGTTTTCCAGCCCTTACACATTATTCAGTAACATTCAAAAAAGCACTGCATCACTTAGCAGAGTACAAACCAGCTAACCAAAGCCAAGCAGTGTGAGAACTCACGGAACCGTGGTTTTAGCATGGCACCGTGCAAACATTAGTAGCCATTAGTATGTTTATGCACTGCTTGACATGACTGAGCAGTGCTTAGCACAGCACAGCAGTGCCAAAATTCACAATACTATAATGAAATTAAAGAAAAATAGTACATTAATTTACAGCATATTCTGCCTGTTATGGACCCAAACCCAGAATCAACTACGCATAAGACCATAACTCTACCCATGGAGCTAGTTGACTGTTATAAACACTAGTATACCTTCACATATACTACCTGTTAGCATTGCTGAACACAACGCTGTGCCACTCAAACATGCTTAAACACACCTATAAATAAATTATTAATTACATCTGGTCTCTATTTTTGGATGTCTGGCAGGTGTCTGCCATGTATGTATGAGCTCACTGCCACACCATGCAAACGTCAATGGGGAAAAATATATATATATATATATATATATATATATATATATATATATATATATATATATATATATATATATATATATATATATATATATATATATAATTATGATAATTAATTACATCTAGTTTCTATTTTTAGATGTCTGTCAGATGTCAGCTGTCTATATGTGAGCATAGCTTGGCATTGCTGCGCTCCGCGCCACGCCACACAAACATGCAGTTAAAAAAAAAAATAATTATAAAAGTATTAAAAAAATAGCACAGCATACAAAAGACATATTAGACAGCTGACACACTTAACAACATTACAACAGATGTGGGGAACATTACAGGGAGCCTCACACTCATCTTCAGCCATGGGTAGCTGCTACAGCTCTCCCTACACGGATTCAATATCTATGTTCTTCGGCTCCCACTCAGCAGCATGCCATCATTAATATGCATGGTGCGCTGCCAATGTGAAACCATGGCCGTGTACACAGATACATTCCTTGTAGGCTCTACACTGTGCCTATGGAGTTTATTAAATCCTGGGGCCTGTGTGTTTCTACTTAGTTCAGTATTTTCTGCACTAACATCTGACAAGGAATCATTATTAATCTTATAACCCCAACAGCTAATCATTGTCCAGGGCAATGATGTCATTAGTGTCTTACAAACTTTCTAATATAACTAGGTTTGGAGTTTTGAAATTTTGCCTACTATATTATGCATCACAGAAAAACAACTCTGCTAATACTCTTTTTATCAAAGAAAAGCATCAATTTGGTATGTGCCTCTTTTATTAGCTACTTTGCTCTTTACTTTTTAATTAGTCTGTATTCTGCAGACTTATTCATTATATTCCAGAACATCTAGTCTCCTGTTTGTTCTTCCAGCAAGTGGCATTGTGTGTTTTTCTGAGACACCTGTATCAGTGAGCTGTCAATGTCAGTGATTTGTAGTGTCCTGCTGTAAACATCCTTACCAGCTTACCCTTACGTGAATCTGAATCTATGTGTGTCTCCAAATACATTGCTAAAAAATCATTTGTTCAAAAGCTACTGCCTTTACACATACCTCTCTGCAAAACAGAGACAAATCTTGACAGAATCATGGACAAATCCAGAATAATCAGGGACTATCAGGAACACTTTTAACATATTATTGCTAATAACTTGAGACACTGACAGAATATGAGAATGTGAATTAATATAAATTTTATGAAATAAAATACAATTCTAACTCTAATTATTGCCATTATTTATTAAATGCAATTCACCACCTTTTCTACAAAAGTCATCAAAGCTAAAATTTGAATCAAAATCAGGGATGTCCATAAAAATAATTTTATATCTCAAATAATCTGTCGGCATACTTACTTAAGAGTAGTTGTAATTTACAAGCCCCTAGTGGAACAAATTTTATAAACATGCAACACTAATGCTTGATATGAATTATTACTTCTGCACCTTTTGACATCATTGATTGCAGAACACATAATAATTCTTGCATGCTTCTTATTCTGTTGTAAATAATCTGTGTAGCTCTCCCAAATGAACACACTTTTGCATGTGTGAGTGTGTGTATGTATGTCTCTGTGTCTATACATACACACACACACACACACACACACACACACACACACATATAAATATAATGTGTATGTGTGTATAAACTGTATATATGTATATATATGTGTATATATATATATATATATATATATATATATATATATATATATATATATGTCTATATATGTGTATACTCACTTTAGTTTAGTAACCCCTATTTCAACTTCCTAAATATCAAATGCATAAGGTTGACAAACTGAATACTGACACACTAGCACACATGCACTGAAAAGAACTTCAGCGCATGCAATTCTTAACCTAAAAATAAAAACAAAAAAAAACATAATTTTAGGGTGTCAAGTCCCACTGCACCCCCCCCCCCATGTAGGATGCTGTGCCCCCTCCCCCCATATACACACCTCTTGCTAATTTTATATACTAACTCTGACATAGCACAATATCAGGATATCAGGAAAAGGGCATATTCCCCAACCCCGACAATTGTGCAGTCACCTGTTGACCAAATGTGGTCAATCAAACAGATGTCAGCCAAGGACAATTTAGACCAAATGCAGGCCACTGAGTACAGCTATATCTATATTTTTTCTCTCTGTCTATATGGATGTAGATATGTAGAAAACCAGATATTAAAAAATGTGGCTTGTTGGTCTAGGGATATGATTCTTGCTTTAGATGTGAGAAGTCCCAGATTAAAATCCTAGACAAGCCCTGTATTTTGTGGGAGGTTGGCATAATGGTTAATGTGTTTACCTTACAGACACAAGGTGCAGGGTTTGATTCTCATATGGGGTAATTAGCTAGGCTTAAAATAACCCACAAGGGCAGTTAGCCTAGTACTAACTTATGAACCTATGAAAAAAAGACCAATGTAGCCTTGGTTATTGAAATTGCTACACCCAGTGATTATACTGGCTTACATGCAAAGAAACACAAAGTCATAAAATACTAGACTTACATGCAGAAATGAGAACAATGCAGAAGAAAAATATCCAGGCAGTTCCAGCAGTCGAACAACAGTCTAATAAAACTCATTTTCAGTCATACTTAGATATGCTGCCAGTACATGTAGCTCCATATGAGTTACAGAAGCAGGCAATTATGGCCACTTGTGGGTGCTGAGAAAGCACTTCTGACTAACACCAAAGATTGAAACAAAACTAATTCCATGAACTTTAATTGTTCTCTGACTTAGGAATGGGGTCCTTTCCCATAATGGTATTGGAACCCAAAAATACTTCCAGAAATTAAACCAAGAGATTAACAATGTTCATTGTTAAATAGATTCCCCCCATACATCCCAGGGAAAATGTGGAATCACCTGTCTAGTTATCCTGATTGGTTTTAAAGGTTCCTAGTGAAGTACTCTGCTGTAATGGCATCTTATTCCCGAGGTGGGTGATATATTGGGTGAAGTATCTGTCATGTCATCTAGTGTTATTGCTGTGGTAGTGTAGGTTTAGGTCTCTAGAGTGGCTCTTTGCTTTTTTTTGCTGGTTCTGTTTAGATAAAAGAGGTCAAAATACTGGTCATTCACAGCACATATGGATAAGCAGATGTCACCCTTCAGAAGTCTGTACAAAACTGAGTAGTTTTACAGAGCTTGTAGTCTATAAGAGTAGCAAAGGGTACCAAGACTGGAGGTCTTCATTATGAGGAACTGGCACTACCTTCATCCCTATGAGATGGGAGAATTTGGTGAACACAATTATGGACTTAACGGTATATTTACACAAACTGAACTTGTCTCTTATGTTTGGCAATACTGAATGTATTTTACCACCTTTTTTCAGTTTTTAGTACCTTTAACCCACCCCTTCATCCAACCCTGGTATATTGTGAAAGGATATGCAAATTAGATATTCGTAATATGCTTGGTAATAAATCTTTGGCAAAGGTAGACAACATCTCTAGGGATGAAAAGGTATTCATTGACTTCAGCAAAGGGCAGTATGTAAGACTGATGAAACCTGATAAGGGGGAGAAGGATGGTGTTGATGTCAAGCACTGATTATAAAAATCGTATAAATGCCTCATTAGAAGATAACACCTATGAAAATGGTTAGTAAAAATCAATTAAATGTTGTGTATCATAACATCAAAATGCAATTAAAAGACATGTTCTTTGATGGTAGAATTTTTGTCAAAGAATTCAGTTTTTTGAATATTGCTTTATCCATTATTCCTACAATCTTCAGGGTTCCAAAGATTCATAAGAATTGGCAAAACCCGCCATTTTGCCCAGATGTTGATGGATGAGGTTCAATTGCCAGTTTCTGTGCCATTTTACTTGATAACAGTCTGAAGCACCTAATACAGGATGAAGATCATATTTGCATGGATTCTTGGCACTTTATCCAAAAAAATTAAAGGCCTTGAATTTAACGAACATGATATCTTTGTAACAATAGACATCCGTGATTTTTATGCGGTAATACCTCATGATATCAGAGTATCGTGGTTCTCTGATTATTTAGTCAGAAGGGGAGTTGAACAGGATAAAGTTAATTTATTTGTTGATCTTTTAGAGTTAGTCCTCTTTAACAATTTTATATATTATGAAGGTCTATTATATTTGCAAAAAGAAGGAGTGGCCATGAGATTACCAAGCAACTCTCTGTTTGCTAATATTGTCATGTTACAGTTGGAGTATAGATTTCTTTTTAATAGTCAATTTGCCACACACTTTAAACTCTACCTCCAGTATTTAGATGATATCTTTATACTATGGAGGGGGCTTACAGATATAATTGACATTTTTTTGGAATATATTAATACTAGTACTAATTTTTTGGCATTCTCCCACTCGGTTAGTCATGACTGTATGTCCCGTTTGGATTTAAGTTTAGCTAAGGACACAAACAGGAGCAGCTTTATCGCTAGTATCTACTGGAAGCCCACATACTCCAACACTTTTCTGCACTATAACAGTGCACACCCTTTCAGTCAAAAGCGGGTGGTTGTTAAGGGTCATCTAGCGCAGCAGCGTGTATCATTACTAGCGATAAGGATTATGAAAATGAATGTCAATTGCTTAAATGGATGTTCCTGAAAAGGGGATACCCTCTTGACCTTATTGAGGAATTAACCCTTGAGGTGAATTGGAAAAGAGAAACCGGGCATTTTGCTTCATCGTTGCATTTGAGGCAAGGTTAATGTCATTGCTGATGTTGATGGGGATAATTTAAATATAAATCAGAAAAGATCACAACTTTACATATGTCATGCATTAATAACTTCCTACAATTATGATAGTAATATTTTAAAAGGTATTTTGAGTAAGAACTTTAGCCTTCTTATTGAAGACATTAATATCAGGGATAAGATAAGATTTAAACCATTGATTGTATATAAGAGGGGCAGAAATTTGAAATCAATATTTGAGAACCACAGTACTGGACCCAGGGTCCAGTGGAGTTTATAAATGTGGGAGATGTCATTATTGGTAATTTCTTTTGGAGGTGAGTGCTTTAATGTAGTAGAGAAAATTATTCATATCATGCAGAGAATGAACTGCAATAGTTACAGTTTAATCTATATAGCCCTTTGCCAAACCTGTGATTGTTTTTTATATAGGTAAAATTCTGTGTAAACTATGTGAGCTGGTTTATGAAAATCAGTAGGAGATTAGGAGAGAAAAAAGTACCAGTGTCCTACTGGAGAGGGTGATTCCCAACCCTCATGGAGGACCTTGGCCACTTATTTTAGAAAAACATGAATTGGCAAATTATTTTAGTTCTTATAAATGGCCAGGTCTCAATAAGCATGTTGCCATTTCTTCATTGCTGAAATTGAAGGCTTTGAAAAGATAAAATGACATTATTACTTTAAGGATGGTTTGTTTTATTGGGTTATTAAGTGAAGTTTTTATTCACTGGATATGTTATGCCATTTTATGTCTTGTATTTACTTGATGTTTTTGGCTATGGGATTATGTTGGGTTCATCACTTTAAAGATGTTTGTTACATAGTCATATGATGCATTTAGTATCACATGATGTGCTTTAAATTTTATGAGCCGCAAATTTTAAAATGTTCCTTGTCTGATGAAGCTCTGTTGATATAGAATGAAATTGCTTACCTGTCATATTAAATACTTTTTAAACATTTTTAGTAGTGGTCCATGCTCATTTGGACATTTCTTTTTGTTTTACTTAGTTTGTCCAATTTTTTGTGTTTGGTTTGAGTCAGATTCTATGAACTCTTGTAAATAGATTCTCCTCAGCCTTCTGCAGTCAATCCAGTGCTGGCTGCTCTCCTGGATACTTTCACTGCAGCTTCATAGTCCCCTGACTCTCAACCTCCTGCTTGTAAAAAGCTGCACATGTTCTATAAAGTTCCTGAGGCTCAACAGTTTTTATATAAAAGCTATTCCTCTGATCCCAATTTTATTTCGGTAGCCACTGACAAACCTTACAAGTTGCTGGCTTCTTTTAAATTTTTACTTTCTGATATGGACAGCCATGCTATGGACAGGTATGGTATAAAATGTATATACCTCTGCTACCTTAGCCATAAGGTTTATTAATTACCAGACACATATGATTAGATATGTTCTGGCTCTTCTATCCCCATTTAGGGGCATTCTGGCTTATTTGCCTGACTCAAAGGGTAAGTCTTCTGCCATTTCCCTTTTGAGCCTTTCTTCTCAGGTGGGTTGTCATTCTATTAAATTTAGTTATGATGCTGCTGATGCCTTCTTTGGGGCAGCTGCATCTGCATCTGTTATAAGGAGGTATTTATGGTTAAGCTCTGCTTAAAAATATCAAGACCAAATTATTGGATTGTCCCTTAGACAACCAGAATCTGTTTAGCACCACTGTGTCTGAATTATTTAAGACTCTTCAGGATAAGGGTAAAGTTATGCAGGATTTGAAACAAGTCTTTATCTCTCCTGTTCTTAGGTTTGTGAGAATTTATTCTTCTGAGCCCTCTTTTGGCCATAGGTAGGCTAAACAGAATTCTAAGGACAATAGGGCTTCTAGGAACATTTTCCAAACAAGCCTTCTCAAGATTCTAAGAGTCAAAAAGTTTTCTTTCTCTGAAAAATCTGCTACTGTTTGACATTCAGTCACTCCTAACCCTCAGCAAGATTCTTCTGTCCCTCAGGTTGACTCTTTCTTTTCCTGTTTGCAATAAATAACCACAGACGATTGGATACTTTCAATTATGAAAAATCAGCTGGGAACAAGTTTTTAATCTAGGATGTTTCTGGATCCCAAGAAGGTGGGTCATGGAGGCCTTTCTAGACCTGTCTTTTCTCAACACATTTCTCAGGGTTCCTTCTTTCAGGAAGTTGTCTCTTCAGACAATTTTTCCTCTCTTACTTCCTCAAGCCTGTCTGATATCCCTGGATTTGAAGGACATTTGCCACCACATTCCTATTCATCCTTTCTTTAGGAAATGTTTACATTTCTTTGTGTTTTCCTCTCAATATCAGTTCCCTGGTTTGTCTTTTGGTCTTTCTACAGCTCATAGGATCTTTAGCAAATGTCTGGCCACTGTAGTAGACTTCTACAGACTTCAGGGAATTCAAATATTCTCTTATTTGGGCTCTCTTTTGATTCAAGCCCCCTCTCAGCAGCTCCCAATTCAGGATGTATACTTTACTATTCTTCTATGCAGTGTGAGGTTGATGCTCAATCTCAAAAAGTCTGTGTTGACTACCTCTCAGGACATAACCAAAATGTTGCTGGTGACTCCCTTTTGGCTCAGACAGCACTAGTTCCCCCTCGTGTTTCATATGGCCAAAGACAATCATCACAAGTTACCTCACAGGATGGATCTTCTCACACAAGGCAAGGGATCTCATATTCCCCCTCACTTATCTATCAATTGATACCTTGGGTGATAGGTTTTCATTCCTTCTAGGCACCAGTTTTCTGAGGATGTATCTTAGATTTTGCAGGACAGAAGACCCAGTAATAGAAAATCATATGTGACTAAATGGAAGAAATTTTCTATTTAGCATCTCAAGCATGATCTGGACACATTTTTGTAGGGGGGGTTCTGATAGTCCTTTCTTATTTGTGTTAGTTTTCCAATTCTGATTTGATGTATTCATCTCTTAAAAGTTTATTTGTTAGCCATTTCCACTTGTCTGCCTCTGAATCCACCTTTGATTTCTAGTTCTGAAGTCAAACAATTTTTAATGGGATCTTAATTGCGCTCCTGAGAAATTGACCCAGTTTCTATTTGAGCCTGCATTTTTTTCTTCTCTACAACATTGTACTTGGAAGATTGTTTTCTTGGTGGCCCTTACTTCTGCCAACAGGGTCTCTGAACTTCAAGCACTCATGGCCGTTTCACTTTTTTTGTTTTTTCACAGGGACAGGGTGTCTCTTCATATCAGTCCTTCTTTTATGCCCAAAGTGGTTAATGATTTGTCCTTGAATCAATCCATTCATTGTCCTTCTTTTTTTCCCTTCTCCACAGAATTCTAGTGAGAGGGGTTTTCATACCTTGGATTTACATAGCTCAGATATTACTTTGGGAAGAAAAAAGTTATAGGAAACTGAGTAGCTGTTTTTTTTTTTTTCTTTTTCATGCCAGGAAATTGTTTTGTTGTATCTACAGACCATATCCTCCTAGATTTTTAAGGCTATTTATTTTTGCTATTCTATTTATGGTAAATAGCTTTACTCTTCTGTTCGTGCTCATTCTACAAGGGTAGTAGCCTCTTCTGGTACTTTTTTCCAGGGTCTGGATACTTGATCCATCTTAGAAGCTGCTACTTGGTCTTCTGCCCACACTTTCACCAAACATTGCTACTTGGATATCATTTCTAGGTCCAGGGCAGGTTTTGCCAGGGCCATCCTTCCTGGGTTTTTGGAGGGCTCTTTTCTGCCTTCCACCTCCCATATTTTGCAGTAGCTTTTGTATTCTTCCAAGTAAAAGGAATACTGCAGTGATATGGAACAATGCAGTACAGCTGTGTAAGATCTTACCATAACAGTGGATATTCTGCTTCTCAGTGTAGTATTATTCCTTCCGCCACTCCATTAAATCTGTCTGAGGGGTCTTTTTTAATCCTTTTTTCTTCCTCTTTTTCTTCCTTTTCTTCTTTTTCCTAGATGTACACATTCATGCTTTCCTCTGACATTGCTCTGCTTCTTCTGGGGCACTGCAGTTCTGAGGATTAGGCACTCCCAAGTTGGCTATGTACCTTATGCCTGGCATGTAGGACATATAGCACCCAGAAGACGTAAAGGCTTTGGCATGCCAGCCACATGTTTGGCTCTCCTAGGCAGGATCTCCCAAGAGTGAACAATACTACAACAGTGACAAGGAAGGACATCAGTAATCACAGCTTGTGTTCCAGCCTGCTTGATCCAAATATGCATTAATCCTGCAAAGTTACAATTAGATCAAAAGTACATTAATATTACAATTACTTTTTATCCCAGTAGGTTCAATAACTACATAATATATATATATATACATATATATATATATATATATATATATATATATATATATATATATATATATATATATATATATATATATATATATATATATATATATATATATCATTTTTTTTTTATCCTGGCATGGTCAAACCACATATGCTGGGTAGGCAATGGGTAAGGCCTGTTTGTAGGTGAAATGACTGTCTCCTGCTGTTTGCAGATGTAATTCTGGCCTTGTAAGATTAATATGTATTTGGGTGAAGTAGCTGGAACACAAACTCTGATTACTGCTCTGTGAAAGAAAATGCTCAACATTTAATAATTATTTTTTTATCCTGGCAGTGTCAAACCAGATACTGTGAGTAGGCAATGGGTAAGGGGTATGTCTAGGGTGAAATTACTTTCCCATGCATTTGCTATTGTAATTATAACTTTGCAGGACTAAGGTGTATTTATGAGAGCCAACTTGGAGTATAAAATCTGATTAGCATTCCTGTGAAACAAAAACTACATTAATATAATAATTATATATATATTTTTTTACCTTAGAAGAGTCAAACCAAATGCTTGAGGTTGACAATGGGTATGGGGGGCTGTTTGTGGCTGAAATGATTTGTGTTCTGTTGAGGAAAACATTTGGAGTATTTATTTATTTTTTTATTATTACTATTTTTGGCAGAAAATTAAATGAGATCTTTATTGATTCATCCAAAAGTCTGTACTTCTTGTTTATATTTGAAACTACATGACATTAAAGCAGACTTTCGGTTATATTCCTCTGTGATATGCTACAATAGTTTGTTTTCATGCAGTACATTTAACCGAACTGAATATTTTCTTTTGAGGATTTTTCATAGCCTGGAGTTTCTTAAGTTGCTGTGCTGTTATCAGTTATTCGCTGCTGTTACCGAAATCATAATTTACTTAAAAATGCATTTACTGTGGTACTTGCTGTTGTAATGTTGCCTTCACTGGGATTCTCTGCTAGGATATCATATTGCTTATGCAAACATGTATCTATTGAATAGGGACTGTGACTTGGCTATGGTTAACCAAAATCTCACCCAAGTATGCCTTGAAGCAACAGGTACTGTCTGTGAATTTGCTGTATGCTTAAAAATCATTCATTCATTAGACATGATGGCATATCTAGGGACATTACTATATTGTAGTAATGAAGGGAATCTGGTGCTGCCTCTATTATCACAGCTAAACCACAGCAATGTGCAACAGAATATATATATTGCTGACTTTTCACACATTCTGTCAGAGTATCTTAAGGTGAGTTTTTCACAGTCCCTTCTCCTGTGTTCCACTCTGCACCCCTCTCCCACTGATCAACTTTACAGACAACACCCCTCCTTTTGCAAATTCCTGGATCTGCGACCGTATCAGGTACACATTTACCTATCCATTAAGTTATTAATGGAATTATGTTGAGGTGGGAAAGTTTGTCAATAATACTAGCATGAGTGATAACAGCAAAGGCCATAGCAAGGTCCATATAAGCTATGTGGACTGCATTCCCCTTTTCTATGACCTCAGTGAGATACATTGCTCAGCTAATGAAGCTGAGTAACAGTAATGTGAGTGAAAAAAATAGATTAAAGCATTTGTTTTTGCATTATAAAACTTCCTGTCAGTCACCTGTTTTGCAGACAAATCACAACCACTCATGTCATTGTCTCCATATAGTGATGCTTCTGAGCTTCAGCCATAGCACCAGATTCCCTTCATCACCACAATAGTAATGGGCCTAGGTCTGCATCATGTCTAATGAATGAATGATTTCTGTCTCACTGTATGTCTCACTGTATGGCATAACAGGGGAGCACAATGCTGCAGGGAACAGCTACTTATTAAGCTATGTTAGCCCTAAATGCTACACAGCAATTAAGCTAGTCACATCAGTATGCATAGTACAGTACTATATGTACCTGTATACCATTCATAAACAGGGTATTTCCTTAGTATGAGGGCCGTCAGTACCATGATCCAGAATACTAAACAGAGTATGCAGAATGCATTTAAGCAGTTGATGTCTATGTCTATGAATCCAGGGCCCATCTTTATAGCCACAAAACGTTTGATTTTGTATACAAAGTACAGTAATTTAAACAGCTCCATAATGAGTCTCTGTGTAAAAATATTTTTTTAAGACTTTAGAGAAGAGCAGACCTGCATTACATTGACATATTCAAGAATGCTATGACATTGAACAGATTTTAGTGCAAGTCTCATCTTCCAAGACACGGGGGTTTGAATCAGAAAAAAATCCAAATACCGTA